>NC_048418.1:21023153-21222854 GCF_013103735.1 Etheostoma cragini | reverse complement strand
TATATATATAAAAAAACTTTGACGAAAGTGTCCCCCTTTTCTCTTATCATCCAAGATTTACCATTTAATGCCTGACCAACTTCATTCTGTCAAAAAAAAGCTTACAGTTTCATCAACTGGTCAGGAAATAAAGAGCACATCACTGGATTAATGATGAGGTACAATAACGATTCACTGAAAGCCTACAGTTGCAGTGCGCTAATCACTTGTTTCCCCTGAATAAATAGGGGTTGTTGTTAACGTAAACGGAAGTTAAAAGCATAATAACACATATGGTGTGGTATAATGAAAACGCCTCATCTTTATCAATGAATTGTAATCTTTAAACACATGAGGAAAAGATGTGTTTAAATATGCACTGAACCAGTAGGCTTTGCAGTAAGCTTAACAGGCAATACCTGCTCCTGTCTAAACTAAACCAAGGCAAAAATCATTTAATGCTCTGAACACATGTCCTTAGCACAGCCAGAAACATCCTGCGGGCGCTGGTTAATAGTTAGACATGATGAAGACACTGACAAGTCTAGGAGGCAGTGACTCCTTCCCACTCCACCAGGTACTGCACGTTGCCATCAAGGGTGACCCGTCGTGCCAGGACTTTGTACTTTTCCCCGCACGCCAGCCGCCCTGCTGCTCCGAAATAGCTGCTGATAGAGCTTTTGAGGTGGGAGAGCTGGCTGTTGGGGTCCATGCCGTGAACTATGTCTGTGGAGTGAAGCCCTGGGAGTGGGCTCAGCATCTCCGTAGCTGAGAGGTTTGGCTCCGCATGGCTAGGAGGGGGGATCTTCAGGTTGGGGGGCTGCAGGGCCCGTCGTGGCCGTCCACGTTTCCTTTTCAAGGGTGGAGCGGAAACAGGCATGATGCAGGTGGTCGTGCGGGTCTTGCTGGAGCTACAGAGGCTGGGGGGGGGGGGGGGGGGGGGGGGGGGGGGGGGGGGGGGGGGGGGGGGGGGGGGGGGGGGGGGGGGGGGGGGTGTTTGATAGGAAAAGAGGAAGTCAAAAAACTGATTTTGTTCTAAGGGTAATAACAAAAAGCAACAGTCTACAGCGGCTGTACTTAGGCACAGCAGCGCACTGAGATAAATGCTCAAATCAGCATGTTTACATGCTCACAATGCCAAAGCATTATATTATACTGTATACAAGCCCGGGGACAACAGATGGAAATTTGAATATGATATTGGTGCACTATATGTTGCTATGTCTGTTTTTAATAAACCAATTATTTAAAGAAGCAGCTAATGTTCCCCATGTTTAAAATCTTAATTTGCCAATAAGCACTAAAGCTAAAGCACAGCTGAGGCTGGTAAAATAGAAAATAGTTTTGAAGGCATGTAGTTGTAATAAAGTATTAGATCAATTGAAATTGGGACTTGACAGAGAAATAATGTATGGGAAACATCAATGTTATTACCAAACTTAAAAGGAGAATTTTTTTAGAATGGCTAAAAAAAAAAAAAAAAAGATCGGGTAGTGACAATCATCACGCAGCAGTTCCGTGTGTATTTGTAGCGCATCCATTTTGTGTGATCGATCTGGTGTTGTGAGTAGGAGGCTTGTCGATTTGTGTGGAAGTTCCTTGGCTGTCTAGCAGCATAGTTGCCTTTTGGAGCGATCTGCACACTGTTCACCTTTTTCCAGCTCAACAGGGACTTCAGACTACAGCTATCCTTCTCTAATGCTAACACTGTGCAAGCCACAGATAACACCTGGCCCATTTCCATGCAGTTACATAGTTACCGACATGGTCATAACCACTAAAGTGCTCAATTACCTATTTTTGAGGGTGAATAAAGTTTTTGTCACAAAAACATGACCTGTCCTCTGGAGGACATAGTCAGAGCAACGGGCAGGCGCTCAATGGATTGTTTTCAGGAGTAGGAGACAACGAAGGCAAGGAGAAATCAGAAGCAAGGATGCCGGTCCGGCCTGCTAGCACGGCAAAGGGAACTACCACCTAAATCAACACTGCCAAGCCTTCTATTCACCAACACCAGATTGATGGGACGGCAACCGGCAGCTTACAGGGCGAGCTAGCTAGAGACAGGGTAGGTGAATTTAAACACTGAGTAGAAAACGCATATTGTTGTAAAATAAGGGCCCTATTCATGTTGCAGACATTTTAATTGCACTTTGTGTCTGTTAAAGAACTCTAAAACTTGCCCAGACAACTGCCGTTTTAGCTCAGTGGAAGCTCATACACGTAGCTGCAGATACTCTTTGTTGCCTGCACTGATTCGGGTGGCGTTTTTGTTTTGTTTTTAAATCAAAAGTACATGCATATTCATATCCATCAAGATTAACGTAAAACTGGCCGGAATTCTCCTTTAGTGTTAATCCAACAGTTTAAGACATGTCCATCAAATGCCCAAATGTCAACCTCATGGTGGCACTAGAGGACAGGTGTGGACCAAAGCCATGGATCAACGGACAGAATGACTGACCTTGCCCTCCACAGAACCATAGATGACAACATAAAAAGGGTTAAATGTTGCAATTCCATAGCAGGCAAACCTGGACTGTCTTGAAATGCTAGTTGAGGTAGTTTCTGTGGTGCTCAGGGCTCCTATTGATTCCACATCTGAAGACAGCAGAGACCTCTCAGTCCTATTGTTGTGGGGACAGTAAAATGATAAAAACAAAAAAAACATTATCCCCAGGACAGAAACATGCTGCTGAAAGTTAGTTAAGCTCACTGTACATACAACTGAATCAATAAGTTAATCAGTCAACTGAGTAAATTAATCTGCAAAAAACAAATACTAAGGACAAAACAACCACTTTAAAAGACATCACCACGGGCTGATGGGACCAGCAGAAAATGAAAACAGCGGTAAGATGCAGCCTGAACAGTTCGGTAGCTTCACCACTTACTTGATAGAGGTTAAGTGATCCAATGTGTGGAGCTCCAGTGGTAAAGTCTTTCTTGCTTCCTGTCAAAGACAAGAAAAAGAAAAAGATTCTCAGTGGGTTTCCTTTTAATTTAACAGTTTCTCTATGTCCCCAGAAAAAGTTAGTTTGAGAGCTCAGAGCTATACATAGGAAGGCATAAAAATACCTGCAGATCTCAACAACTATGTACACACCCAGCTCTCTCACACACACACACACACAACCCCACACACACCTGGGATAAGAGTTCACCGTGTTGTGGTTTAGTCAGAGTCTCCAGAGAATGTGCTCCTTGCTTCCTCTTTTTCTTCTTCTTTTTCTTCTTCTCTGTGCCATTGGTTAAAGTACTGCAAGCTCTAGAGCAACAATAACATTTCACAACAGTTTCAAAAATAATGACTGTGCACTGATAACACTATAATTGTTAAGCAGTCACATTACATGTCATTTAGCTGACGTTTTTATCCCAAAAGGGACTCCAGTTGTGGTCAGAGTAATAGCAGTGTGTTTAAAAAAAGTGAATAATGCTCAAAATCCTTAGAATAGCTTTTAGTTCCATAATATCAATGCATTGGGAACACTGCACATTCAATTCCAAATCAAAACATGACCAACATTGATCAAGTTTGTGTTAAACCTTTACAGAAAGTGCGGAAAAAGGAATATTAGGCTGTTAAAAAAAGAAATTACAGTATTTGCATTTTTCTTTACAAACTCAAACATTTACTGTATAAACTGAAAATATCTCAAGGGTTAGCTTTACTTTAAATCACTGCACTAATATTAAGTTGCATAACCTTTATTTCTGAGAACTGGTTCACATCTGTGTTGCATGGAGTCAACCAACTTGTGGCACCTGTGGACAGGTATTCGAGCTCAGGGCGATTGAACGACATTCCACAATTCCTCTGCATTACTGGGTTTTGCCTCAGAAAATGTATTTTTGAGGTCACCCCACAAGCGTTTGAGGTCCGGGGATTGGGCTGGCCACTCCATAACATCAAACTTGTTCATCTGGAACCAAGACTTTGCTCGCTTACTGATGTGTTTTGGGTCATTGTCTTGTTGAAAGAATTCAAGTATTTCTTATGTATTGAAACTGATCCAAGATCCCTGGTTTGTGATAAACAGGCCTAACACAACAGTATGAGAAACTAGAGTTGGGCGGAATCCCAATTGATACATTCAAATCTCCTCCTTATTTCACCATGGTATACAGTATTACTAAATAAGAATTATGACATAAGGCTCAGACGGCGTCACCAAACTGTTGTCTTGTGCCTACACCGTTCAAAAACCGAACGCCAAACACTAATACTGAAACACCTCTCCCTTCTCATTAGGTCGGAAACCTAAATGCTGCCAAACTGCAGAAGTTGTGTTCTTCTTCGAGACCAGGTCACTCGGTGTGCGACTTGCCATCCCCCCTCTATCACACGGTCACGTGATGACCACACATACGCATTATTAGGCATTGAATAAATTGTATTTAATATTTAATCCTCATCTCCTATATAAGTGCATTGCATTTTTTTAATGACTGTATTGAAACCGATACTGTTGCTATTTTTAAGACCCCGTGGTATACCGTATCACCACCCAACCCTATGAGAAACATCCCCATAACATAATTTTTGCACCACCATGCTTTACCGTCTTCACAGTGTACTGTGGCTTGAATTCAGTGCATGGGTGTCGTCGGACAAACTGTCTGCGGCCCCTAGACCCAAAGAGAACAATTTTGTTCTCATCAGTCCACAGAATGTTGCTCCATTTCTCCTTTGGCCAGTCAATGTGTCCTACGGCACATTTTAACCTATTCAGTACATGTCTTTTTCAGCAACAGGACTTTGCGGGGGCTTCTAGCTGACAGCTTTGCTTCACATAGCCTTCTTCTGATATTGCTCAAGGACACATTGGTTGATGTATCACAGTGGGAATTGAACCAAGATCTCCCAGACCAAAACAATCACTACCCACCCCACAAATTATGAAAGAAAATATATAGTGCATTAAAAACACTGCTTTTTTAAATGTTGTATCAGTTGTATCATTTTCCACCATCAGTCCAACACAAGCAATTCAAATTCAAGAGCTTACAATGAATGGGTGGATGTCCCACTCAGAAGTTCGAAAACATTTAACTTAAGAACTTTAAATGTAGGTTTTCCAGCTTACCTCATGCCAGACAGAGCCTTGGTGGACTTGCATCCTTTGATAGTGATCTCATGTGAAGCCCTCTCCATCATTCTGCTGGTTGGCTCATCAGAATTGGGTGGAGCAGGGGGGAAACGAATCCTCAGTCCAAACAAGTGCTTCTTTTTCTTAACTTCCTTCCCTGACATGAACCTGGAAGAGAAACAATGAGAAAGGGTAATGACAGGTCGAATTGCAAAAAGTAAAAATAAAATAAAATAAAATAATGGTTAATCTTTTTGAGGCTATCAGCAAAAACAATGATCTTGTATTGAGGTGGGGAACATATTAGGCAATGGTCTGGGGGGTGCGCCCCTGGTACATTTGAGCGTTAAGGAGAATACCAGTCAATTTTAAAGGTTAATCTTGATCGCTATAACTATGGGAGTACTTTCAATTGAAAAAACCCCGACCTGAATCAGTGCAGGCAATACTGAGTGGCTGCAGCTACGTGTACAAGCTTCCACTGAGCTAAAATGGCAGATAATGGGGAAAGTTTTAGAGTGCCTTTGTACCTCTTAACAGACTCACAAGACAATTAATATGTCTGTAAAACATGAACAGGGCCCTTACGTAACATCAAGTTGCATTTTCAAGTCAGACATGTTTTAATTCACCTACCCTGTCTTGTTCTTGCCGCTGGGTAGCCTGCTTGCCTGGTTAGATGCTAGAGCTAGCTGTTAGTTGCTAGCTGTTATTGTGTGTTCAGCCAGGCTTTTGTGAAAATCATAAAGCAGCAGTTCCATTTGTATTTATAGCTCATCCATTTTGTTGGTATATGACCAAAATGTGTAGTATTCTTGTTTCAGTTCAGTAACATGTGGAATCAGGTGTGAATCATTCCATAACAAATATGTTTGATGAGTTTTGAATGTGCAGACAGTTGACATTAACAGCTTATATTTGTTTCTGCAAGATTACTGCTATAGTAAATGATTTCAAATATATTAATTGACATGAAAAAGTGCCCCAAGCCGGTTGGTTTAGAGAGGGAGGAGTAATTCATGTCTACGTGTGTGATGACTTACCAGTGAGAACATTAAATGAGTATGATCAACAGATTAAAAATGAGTCAGAACGTGTTGAAGCTTCTAAATTATTATGGAAAACAAAAAAAGCTTTTGTTTAAATCTACCCAATAACCATTCAACAGTTCAAATCACATTAAATCTTATTTCAACATAATGGAGCAAAACGGTTTTATTCTTGTGCTTTTGAGTACATTAATGGTCTATGTTTTGAAATTGCCAACTAAACCATTAGCTAAAATCAAGACATAACAGATCTGAAATTTACATGTGACCAAATATAACTGTGCAACCAATTTAAGATGAAAGTTCTCAATCCAGGCCAAGGAGTTGAAATCCACTGAAAGATGACCGTCAAAATAATAACTGCACATGACTTTCTGTTAGTACAAAAAAACGATGTTATTAATTATCTCAAGGAAATTCCGTTTACGATTCAAATATTTCCCAGCTCTCTAGTATTCAGAGAGACCTCAGAAAGCCAGGCCATCGGACATATAAATAACTTAAATTATCCAAAGAACCTTTTGTGTGTTAAACTGAAAGAAATTAATTTACAGATTTTTTTTATTTTTTTTAAACAATGCACTAGGTCGAGTTTAGCCTTATAAATGTGACATAAAGCCAAATGGTTCAATCCATTCTGTCCAATTGCCACGTCTCTACCCTCCTGAGGAAACTGAAGCTTTGTTCAGCTTCGGCAGATGATGCAGGAATTACTGGAAGCAAGCACACAAGAGCTTCAACTTGCCAGAAGAAAAAAAAAGAAGCTTAAAATAAAAATAAAAAACTACAAACCTCCTTCTCTCTCTCTGCCTCAGTGACCAGTACTTCCAGCATTAAGTGTTTTTATTAAGATTTTAACTACCATTACAATATGGTCATGTAATCCCTGAGTGTTTGATTTAACCCATGCACAAGTCAAATAAGAGGGGGGATTCTGCTGATTGCTTCACTCACTTGCAACTGCACTTTCCCTGCCTCCTGTGGTTGAAAAAGGTTGAAAATAAAAAATGTCTCACTGGAGACAACGAGATTAGGGAATTTCCATGGGTAAGGGCAGACACCCAAATAGTCAGACAGAAATCCTAATGTTGTCCTGCCTCCTGCACCCTCTACCCCCTAGTAAGTGAAAACGCGTCAGACACAGACATCTCCTGTTGTGTGCTACTTGTGTTCAATAGAAGTGTTCACACCTGATTCATCAGACATTGTGAAAATTGCTGTACAAGAATAGCAGCCGAAAACAATTGGTGTCAGATTGCCCCGTAAAGCCTGTTTATGTTGAACACAAGGCTTAATAACTTTCAATTTATGAATTTTCCATTAACACTTATAAAACTAACTATTACTTAGCTGCCATCAAAATGTACTGGGTTTTGAGACATCTTTTTTTACCGCTTTGAGAAAAAAGGTCTTAGTTTCAGACCTTCTACTCATTTTTTCTTCTGGTTCCTCCATAGTTATCATCCATGCATTGCTGCTGCTGCTTCTTCTTTATGCATAATGGCAACCCTTTTTTTGTAGTGGTGTACTTTCACCTACTTTACCAGGGAATTGTTGCGAGTCGCATTTTAGCAGTCCTTCAAATAGTCCAATAATAGTCCACTACTTTTATGTTTTTAATGGCGGGGACAAATGCATGTGTTCTAATATTGAGGTGGACATTTCACCTGCGTCCTCCCCAAAACTTAGGCCAATGGAAAGTGTTAACCAGTAAAAGGATAACTTACATGCTGCTGTTGTTGTTTAATGCTTCCAGAACACATTGATATCGCTCTGATCTGGGAGTGTTGGCGAGCTGCAGACACAGGGGAGGGGAGGTCACCAAAAAGGAAAGAAAAGGTAACCCAGAAATTCAAAACCACATGGTTTCAAAAGCTAATCTGGCAGCCAGGGATAATTAAAAAATAATTAACCCTAAAAAAAAAAAACTAACAATTTGGTTTTCTAGTCTCCACTTAACTTGAGATGTATTGGTGCATTAAGTAGATAAAGTCTGGAAACCGTTAAGGTATAACAGGTTGCCAATTCCTAACATCCTGTTCCAAATCAAAAACTTACTTACACAAATACAATTAGTGTCTTTATGTTCAGTAAAAAACTCAAAAAAAAACCACTGTGCAAAGAACATAAGAGTGTGAGCGTGTCCAGAATCACTGGCGCATTACAAATTTAAGTTAATAAATATTCATTTGTAATTTAATGAGCAGTGTCCTCACCTCCCCCAGCTGCAGCAGCTCCCAGGTATCATTGATGTAAGACATCAGGTCCATCTCAGAGTCAAAGTACTTCTTCTTGTGGATCACACTTAAGTTGTACAGGCTCAGGTGTGTGACATCCTCCCTGAAACATTTCAGTAAAAGCTGTTTTCGGTTTTGATATAATATTAAAAAGCAAAGGCAGGTATTGAAACAGGCAATGAGGCATAGTGGCACAGCTATTGTAAAAATCAAAAACAAATAAGATAAGATCTAAAAAAGGCACTACTTTGGGAAGAAGGGCAATCACATCATTGCTTAATAAATAGCATACCGCTTAAGGAAGCTCTCTGTGTCAAAATATACATCTTCAGATCTACCTACCATCTAAGAGGCAGCCGGCTGAGGAACTCTGGTCCACCATTGCAAACGGAACAAATAAACAGGTAAAACCTAAAGTTACACAAACACAAAAACACATCGTCTTGTTATGCTGCAAAATGAGTTGGTGATCGCAGGACATATTTTAAGAGAATGACAGAAATCTGAGTAAACACAGAAAACAAAGATCATCCAAACCTCCATTTATTTATTTTTTTAAAGGTTGTTGTCAGTCATTTAAACTTTTAATAACGTTGGTTTCAAATGATGGTTAAACTGAACACCTTGAATTGGATGTTCAAGATAATTTCATCAGATCCCCCCCTGCTATGTGAAACATAAACACAGTGGTATCCGCACCTATCTCCATAGAGCATGGGCATCTGTAAGCAATGTAGACACGCCTCATGGAACCACTGCTCACACTCATTACACTGCAGCATCTTCAGGTACCAACTTCAAAGAAAGAGAATTGTTAGCTGTACAAGGGTATGTTAAAAAAATAAAAAGGAAAATGTTTACTGTATGTTTTTTTTAAAGTACGTAACATGTTACTCACTCTCCTGGACCTCCACAGTAGCAGTAGCACTGCTGGATATTAGTCTTGTGGCCCTGGTTCCAAACCAGTTCGTCCAAAACGTATGGGAGGGACAGGTGCAGCCCTACATTATTCTGCTGCTGCTGCTGCTGGTGGTGCGGCAGAAAGCCTTTAGCAGACGCTCCCTTCATTTGTGCACCCCCCCTCTGTAAACCACACAAACAAAAAGCATGTTTACCCAAACATAAAACTATGTACACTAGATATATACGACAATGACTCCAAAGATTATCTTGGACTCTATCGCCCCTATCTCCATTGTTCTATACTGTTAAAGCAGAGCAAATCATGAGTCTCACAAAAAAGCTGGGCTGTAGTACTTGAGTCCGGACTTGATTACTATATGCTTTTGTTCTAAAGGAACTTCCTCCTTTTAAAACAAAACCATAGATGAAGCACGCTCGTCCAGAAAACAGGTATTAGTTTAATTCAAAATCCATCTGGAACAGGCAGCGAGATTGGTCGCCTGGTACACACCTGTCTGCATTATGTGCCTCAATCATCAGGCATCAATCATTTTCATTTTGGCTACAGACACAATGTCAGCAAGCACTTTGTACTATGGATTCTTCAGGACAAGTAATAAGTTCAAGAATGGGACCATTTCCATGTGAAATTTGAAGTAGATAATATGGCCTAAGGGCGTTTTCACACCTACCTCATTTGGTCCGGGCTATCGGACTTTCAGTTTGATCTGAACCAAAATTACAGATGTGGAACCTCCCACAGACCATGGTCCGGATCCAAAGACCAAATTGTGGTCCGATTAAAAGAGGGGTTCTCGGTCCGGACATAACTGAACCATGCTCCGGTTCACTTATAGTGTGTGAAAGCATTTTTTGGGTGGTTCAGACTGTCGGACAAAGTACAAGAAGCTTTGGCAGGCCCTCCTTGTGTAACAAGACCGGGGAAGCTTGCGTAACCGCAGCGTGAAACCAAAACATACCGGATCAAATGAATACAATTTAACAAAGACATGAACTTTGGTCCGGACTTTCATGTGTGAAATCACCCTGAATAGTATGTTACTCTGCACTTGCTTTTTGATTATTACAAATAATAAAGCAAAATTATAATCTTGAAATAAAAGATATACTGTCTCTCACTTTACGTAAATTGTGAACTGCTTGAGGACTCAATTTTCTGTTTCGGTATTGACTTGGACCTCTTTGGACATTGCCTTGAAGCTAGACTTGACTACAGCCCTCCAAAATAGTAATCAATACTACCTAAAGTTTTTATGTGTTTATACTCAAAACAAAAGCTGTACCTTAGGTATAGAAGTTAGCACACACTCGGAGCAGAGCCACTTGTCATCAGAGTCAATGACAGAGGCATCAATGATGGGGGTGTGGCACAGCTGATGGTAGCCTAAAAAACAATGAATAAATTCACATGCAGCTGCCATCTTCTGGACCACTCTTTAAAGAAGACAAATGCCCTTAATGATCAGAGATTAGAGTTCAGTAGGTAGATGTACAATATATGGATAAGTAAGAAAACGCAGGCAAAAAAAGAGGATTACAAAAGAACAGCACTATCTGCTTTGTTCAATGTTAGATATAAGTTAATCAGGGGAATGGACAGTACCTTGTCCACACTTGTCACAAATGACAATTTCATTGGGTTCATCTGAAGTTTCAACCTGGCATATAGAGCACACAATGTCATCGTCCTCATCATCTTCATCATCTTCATCCCCTGAAATGGACAAAAATATTGTTGTGACAGAGTAAAGGCTAACTAAGCACCTCAAATAGTGTTCAAATTTCAAGTGCTTATTGAAAATAGTGTTGCCAAGTGCCAACTGTAGATTATCCTGATTAATCCTGAAACACGAATGTCTCTTTTCAGAAATTGTGTTCTCAATAATAATAATAATAATAATAATAATAATACCAGGCTGTTGTACCTAGACCGCACCAACAGTGACTACGTTTAAATGCACATTAGTGTTCCAGTTTTTGCCCTTGTACGGAAAAAAGACAATATTCTGACTGTTTGGATGGCTAATGGAAGTGAATGTTCCTCTGGTATTTCTGTTTACATGTAGCCGTGCAAAATACAATTTTTTTCAAAGTTGACCAGCGGTGGCGGACTTGTTGGACGAACACAGCCTCCCAAAAACCTGCTGGTATCCAAGTCTTTGATAATGTTTAAAAGTAGCATTGCTTCTTCTTCTAATTCCTATTGGTCTGCAGTCAAGCAAATTGTTGGCTGGATGGTTTGTGAAGAGCAAACAGTGAGTAAACAGGCAAGAGGCCGTAACCTGCACCCTTGATTCAAACCCAGAACCTTCTTGCTGTGAGGACACAGTGCTAACCATTGGGCCACCATGCCACTAAAGAGGAATATTGGTGGGCATGTACATTTACTGGGTGACGGCAGGGTTTAGCTAAACACTGCAAGTACATTTTTACTGGGCATCACTGCAGCAAAGTGAGAACGTCAACCACTGGAGGTCAGCAAAAAAACAAGGCATTTTAACCAGCACTACACTGTGTAAATAAAGCGGTGCAGCAACATGCCAATCAGCTCAGTAGTTAAGATCAAACAATAAATATACAATCAAATAGTGGATATTTGTCAAGAAATGTTTTTAGTTTATTTTTTTTTTTATCCATCAAAGATCCTCTTCTACCTTATAATGAAGCAAATATGTGTCATATTTGCATTTTAAATGACTGATCTAGACGCCAGCCTGTCTGTGCATCTACCCATTGCTCATCTGAACTTGTCTGATGACAGTTTAACTGCCAGCAACATTAGCAGGCGGAAGAAGGCAGATGAGGGTGTGGACATCAAAATACTAATCCAAGAATTCAAACTAAATTACTATTAAACTGTGCAGTTGCTGAAAGGCAATACAATAGCATATTCTCCTTTCAAATACCTGCAAAAGATCAGGTACTGAATTATTATTCAATAATGAGATCCACATATTTCACAAACAAGTAGATCTTAAAGTTGAAGGAATTTACCCGTCTGGATATCCTTCCACAGAACCCAGGACTTTGACCGATCCTCAAAAACCACAAAGCATCGCTGCTTGTCCCGATCAATCTGGGGAAAGGAGAAAACAATAATAGATTTGGGTCTTCCTAAACACTACACAGTTCTTTAAGTCTAAATAGAGCCCAGGCATCCCACACACCTTCACAGTAGTCCGGTAATATGTTATGTTTTGTGTCAGATACAAATAATTCAGCAGGCTCTTGCCAGGTAGACACCATGCGCCCCATGTCCAAATCTGTATCTGAGTATAATCTAAATGTTTAACTCAGTCCACACTAAGCTACTTTAAAAGCCGTCGGATCACTGTACTGTTCACACTACACAACTAGCTCTCTCGTTACTAAATCTCTCGTAATTCTCTGTAAACAGTATTTGTGGTTTTCACACTACATGACTAGCGACGGGGTGTCACATGTTACATCTATTCTTGAGTGTGTCTGGTTGCCAAACTAGTTTTGTCAGAAAAACCCACGCAAGAAGTGACATGGGATATGACCTAATATCCCATGTCACAAGACAGGATTTTTTTGACGTTCATCAGCAACCAGCAATTCAAGTTGTTGGTGCGCCGATTTGCAATGATAAAACAGAGACGAAAAAGAGTGTTCCCTAAATACACCATTTATAGAGGTTTCATCAACAGTGAGTAAAATGAGTATTTGAACACCCTGCTATTTGGAATGTTCTCCCACTTAGAAATCATGGAGGGTCTGAAATTGTCATCTTAGGTGCATGTCCCCTGTGACAGATATAATCTAAAAAAAAAAAAAAAAGACATCCAGAAAATCCCAATGTATGATTTTTTTACTATTTATTTGTATGATACAGCTGTAAATAATCTTTTGAGGGTCAGAAGTCTAGCTGATAGACAGGTGTTCAAAGAACCATTAGTCTGCCTTCAAAATGTCCACCTCCACTCCATTTATTATCCTAAATTAGATGCACCTGTTTAAGGTTGTTAGCTGCATTAAGACACCTGTCAACCCCATAAAATCAGAAAGAATCCAACTACTAACATGGCAAGACCAAAGAGCTGTCCAAATTGTACACCTACACAAGGCTGGAAAGGGCTACAGGGAAATTCCCAAAGCAGCTTGGTGAAAAAAGGTCCACTGTTGGAGCAATCATTAGAAAATGGAAGAAGCTCAACATGACTGTCAATCTCCCTCGGACTGGGGCTCCATGCAAGATCTCACCTCGTGGGGTCTCAATGATACTAAGAAAGGTGAGAAATCAGCCCAGAACTACACCTGAAAAGAGCTGGGACCACCGTTTCCAAGGTTACTGTTGGTTACTGTTGGTCATGGGAGAAAGTCAAGTGGTCAGATGAGACCAAAATAGAACTTTTTGGTCATAATTCCACTAACCGTGTTTGGAGGAAGAAGAATGATGAGTACCATCCCAAGAACACCATCCCTACTGTGAACCATGGGGGTGGTAGCATCATGCTTTGGGGGTGTTTTTCTGCACATGGGACAGGGCGACTCCAATGTAGTAAGGAGAGGATGAACGGGGCCATGTATTCCAAGATTTTGGGGAACAACCTCCTTCCCTCAGTTAGAACATTGAAGATGGGTTGAGGCTGGGTCTTCCAACATGACAATGACCCAAAGCACTCAGCCAGGAAAACCAAGGAGTGGCTCTGTAAGAAGCATAGCAAGGTTCTGGTGTGGCCTAGCCAGTCTCCAGACCTAAACCCAATAGAGAATCTGTGGAGGGAGCTCCAACTCCGTGTTTCTCAGCGACAGCCCGGAAACAAGACTGATCTAGAGAAGATCTGTGTGGAGGAGTGAGCCAAAATCCCTTCTGCAGTGTGTGCAAACCTGGTGAAAAACTACAGGAAACGTTTGATCTCTGGAATTGCTAACAAAGGCTACTGTACTAAATATTAACATTGATTGTCTCTGGTGTTCAAATACTTATTTGCAGCTGTATCATACAAATAAATAGTTAAAAAAAAATCAAACATTGTGATTTCTGGATTTGTTTTTTTAGATTATGTCTCTCACATTGGACCTACGTGCATGATTTCTAAGTGAGAGAACTTGCCAAAAAGCAGGGTGTTCCAATACTTATTTTCCTCACTGTAGGTGCAAAACCATGTTGTAAATGCAACACATACAGTAAAGTTCTTATCGTCATAGACAACCCCTCCCCGGGGTTTCCCTTCAACACATTCACACAAGTGTGATTTATGGTACTGCAGATGCTTTACGCAGCACTTTTGCCATGGCCCACGTAAGTGGCCTGAAACATGCACTTGTGCGTTGGAGTGCGCGTCGGGCGGCATGTATGTGATTGTGTGGGGGGGGTGTGGTAAAGCAAGGGAGAAGTGAGAGAGTGACGTGATTAGCTTTGGGGCGAGCGACTCTAGAGTTATAGTGAGAGAAACAAAGTGTCACCCCTGTGCTTTCTGACCAAGGTGGGAAATCTATAGCAGGAAAAGTTAACCCTCTCCATGATTTCATGTTTATGAAGAAAGAGAAAACAGGAAATGAGTAGGGGAAAATAAAACAAGACAAGACTGTCGTTGCCGCAACATTTTTTGAGAGGTGCACGTCAGGCGGTGGCGTAGGTCTGTGTCTCCACGTGGCTTCATCATAGCCAGCACGGCATATTTACGCAGAAGTATAAATCACGCTACAGCGCCTGAGTGCCAAGCCTACAGGTGAAACTAATAAAATTAGCATTTGGTGCAAAAGTCGATTCATTTCAGTAATTCAACTTAAAAGGTGAAACTAATATATTATATAAACTCCTTACAAGCAAAGTGAGATATTTCAAGCCTTTATTTGATATCATTTTGATGATTATGGCGTACAGCTCATGAAAACACAAAATTCAAAATCTAAAACAATTAGCATATTACATGAAATCACAAAAAAAAAAAAAAAGGATTTTAATTACAAAAATGCCAGCCCTCTGAAAAGTATAATCATGTATATGTACTCAGTACTTTGTTTGGGCACCTTTTGCTTGAATTAGTGCCTCAATGCGGCGTGGCATGGATGCTATCAGCCTGTGGCACTGCTGAGGTGTTATGAAGACCAGGATGCTACAATAGCAGCCTTCAGCTCTTCTGCATTGTTCGGTCTCATGTTTTTTATGTTTCTATGGGGTTCAGGTCAGGAGAGTTTGCGGGCCAATCAAGCACAGTAATCCCATGGTCATTGAACCAGGTTTTGGTACTTTTGGTCATATGTCCGGCTGAAAAATGAAGTCAGCATCTCCATAAAGCTCGTCTGCTGAAGGAAGCATAAAGTACTCTAAAATGTCCTGGTGGACGGCTGCGCTGACTCTGGACTTAGTAAAGCACAGTGGACCAACACCAGCAGATGTCATGGCTCCCCAAACCAACACAGACTGTGGAAACTTCACACTGGACTTCAAGCATCTTGGATTGTGTGCCTGTCCATTCTTCCTCCGGACTCTGGGACCTTGGTTTCCAAATGAGAAGCAAAATTTGCTCTCATCAGAAAAGAGGACTTTGGACCACTGAGAAACAGACCAGTTCTTTTTTTCCCCTTTAGCCCAGGTAAGACGCTTCTGACGTTGTGTGTTGTTCAGGAGCGGCTTGACAAGAGGAATACGACATTTGAAGCCCATGTCCAGGTCCCGTCTGTGTGTGGTGGCTCTTGATGCAGTAACTCCAGCCTCAGTCCACTCCTTGTAAAGCTCCCCCACACATTTGAATGGCCTTTTCCTGACAATCCTCTCCAGGCTACGGTCATCCCTGCTGCTTGTGCACCTTTTTCTTCCACACGTTTCCCTTCCATTTAACTTTCTATTAATGTGCCTTAATACGGCACTTTGAGAACATCCAAGACCAATTAAAGGCTCAGGAACCCTTTGCAAGTGTTTCGGAATAATTAGCTGATTAGAGTGTGATACTTTGAGCCTACAATGCTTAACTTTTGCACCATATGCTAATTTTTTTGAGTTTCACCATACAGATTTGCCTTTGATCTGGGGCTTTTGTCAGGGAGCTCCAAAAACTGTCAGCGAGAGGAGAATCCTGCTTAAAATCTTGTAGTGTGAATTAGGCTTTAGTAACAACTGATGATATATAAAAAAAATAAGTAAAATAAAAACGTCCGGAATGGAAAAAAAAGACAGAAAGAAAAACGTACGCACTTGAAGGCATCCTTAGAGCTGCTTCCTGTGTTTTGCGTATCTGGTGTGCTGGAGTATGTGATGGTACTGTGATATAAAAACCAACTTTAGTAGCAAAAAGGAGTGTTTCCTTCACACTAACCTTGGTGATTGTCCCCAAGTAGAACAAGCCATCTGACCACCGGGCTAAGACGTCCTGTCCCTCTGTGAACCTGTCAGACATGTTGTCCTCTCCATACTCTCCCCTAGCAGAAAGGCTTGAGGGGGACAAGGACACAGCCTGCTGCTGCCGCTGGGGGAGAGCTCTGTGATGGACAGACAGGTGATCCACAACTCCTGAGTCTCTGAGAGGGGTTTGGACAATAGGATATGAGAGACATTAGGAAATTAGATTAATCCTTATTACTGTACTTTCAGGAGACATGACAATCCCTGCATTGTAATCACTAATTCCCAGTCTTTGTGCTGCTGTCAGTGTGCTGGGCATTTCATAATAAGATCCCATGGCATGAAAATTTCACTTTATGAGGTTTTTTTTAACAATAATATGCATCCCCCCAGCCTGCCTATGGTCCCCCAGTGGATAGAATAGATGTAAACCGAGCCCTTGGAATCCTGCTCTGCCTTTGAGAAAATTAAAGCTCAGATGGGCCGATCTGGAATCTTGCCCTTTATGAGGTCATAAGGGGCAAGGTACCACACCTTTCTCTGCTTTGCCCGCCCAGAGAAATTGGCCCACCCATGAGAGAGAGACATCATGGATTTCAAACGAACAAAGTGGCAGTTGGTCAAGGCCACACCCGCAGCCTCCACCTTGCCCTCCCCCCCCTCTCTCCTCCTCAAAAGCTACAGACTCAGAAATTGCACAAACTAAGGAAAGCTCATTGTGGGACTGGCTCTAGTGGCTGTAATTCTGCACCAAGGTTGAATTTTTGGAAAGAGACATTAGATATGGTATTAGGGGACCACTAAAGTCTATATAAAAGCATCCAAAGAGCACCATGTCACGGGACCTTTCATAACTAATAGTTATGTAGGCATGTACATATGTAACAATGGATAATGATAACTTAACTGAGAGTAAGGGTAAAATTGCCACTACAGGACAGGCTAAACTTGTCACACAGGCAAGTTATTTTTTTTATAATTCAAGTCAAGTCAATTTTATTTATATCACAAATTTGCCTCAATGGGCTTTACAATATGTACAGCATATGGCCCCCTCTGTCCTTAGACTCTTGATAACAACACCTCTGCTTTGTCACTTAAAAATAATACAATAAACAATATGATATTGACCATCCGTGAAATTCCTTTTTTAACAACGTTACAAGTCTTCATATATAAATAAGTACTGTCATCATACAAGGCTATATAGTGTGGTTACAGAAGACTTAAAAAGAAATGACTGAAAATGAAATGCATGCGATTTCCCCTCCAGTAGATACACACAACAGGTGATTCTACTCATAATTAGTGCTAATTGGTAATTAACAACAGCTATGCAGTAAGTAAGATGGCTGCAGGTCAATGCTGAGTGTTTCTATAGCCTTTCCGACATCGAAAGCTAAAGTAAACGCAAATAATTCTATTCATTTTGAACACACAAACATGTAAACTGGATGACAGTGTAATTTATATGTATACAAATTGACACCTGGTATGTGTTTCTTCTGTTGCAAACATTCATTAAGTTAGAGATTGTAGATTTTTATTTTTTCTATTTCCATTTAGCCAATGCCCCGTACAACCGAGATTCCCTTTGTTCGAATACTGAGTGAATGTGGTCGATATTAACCCCTAGCGAGGAAAAAGGGTCAGACTGAGGTAACAGTGAAAACTGAAATGTCTTGTAATATGAAATAGCTAGCAGCCAAGCCTGACTGTTAGCATGAATAATCCAAATGAAACGCGGTAACCCCGGAGAGGTCGCTGACCGTCGGACCCACACCCCCCAAAAGAGGAAAACAAGATAACAACAATACCTCATTCGGTCACCTCCGCTTCTTCAACAAATTACTCGTACAACAAAAAAACTAAATGGGAATGAGCGCTGTTATCCCGCTTCGTCTGCAGTTGAATCTATTTCAAAAGTATATCGCGGAAACTTGCGGGGCTCTGGCCTTCTTCAGAAGATAACAAACGGTTCATTTTCCCCAAGCACGTTCGCCATTTTGGTTTCCCGCTGATGATCGGGGAGTGCATTATGGGAAGCGTTAGTCAAAAAAAAACAGTTTAAAATTTAAAAATCAGAAACGTCACTAAATTGGTTTAAAAATGAATGAAATACGTATTTTTCTCAACGAATACTAGCTTAATAAAAACAGCTAATACAAAAAAAAAAATCTACGTCACAATTTGTTTCGTTTTGAGTAAGACAAAATGTGTACATGCCTGTTTTATTTATTCATTTAATTGGAACTGCTAGAAAAATGACTCATTAACTAATAAGGGTGCTCGGGATGCTCTGATGGGAATTGTAGGCGGTTTCAAAATACCTGAAGAACGTGACTGTTGATGAAATATTAAGTTGGCAGTCTTTCTGCTGATCCATAATGGATAGACAGAGCACAGCACAGGCCTGCCGCTCAGAGTGTGTAGACCATGCGAGGAGAAATTGGTTATCCAAGCAAATATTTATAACCCTGGTCAGGGAGGGATCTCTCTTGGATCATTTCATCTCACATTATTTTTTAAGTCTCCTCACATTGGACTGAAAATATGTAGAGTTCCATTTATGGCTCAAAGTGGTTTGATAAGAAGATTGAAGCTTCTCATTTGGGCCAGTGGCTTTCTGCCAGCAGCTACTCCCAGTCCCAGTACAGTAGGAGCTTATGAAAGAAGAAGATAACACAGGGCTGTATTGGCTCTAGGGAAGAGTAAACACCATACAGTACAGTCAGCTTATCACCACTTGGCATGAACTATAGTTAGAGGTGAAATATGATAGACTTTATTTAATCTGGCTTCACCCAATATCTACACCAGTGCTTCCTGTGGCCTCATCGTGGGATGGTTAATTGGACTAGATCAGGGTCTCAAAATACAAACAATGTGTACTGTGTTCGGCTCTGTACAGAAACCTAATTGAAGATTGTTACCTGCTGGAAGGTGATAATGTAATTCCTTGCCTTAGGTAAATTTACTTTCATTATGTATTGCATAGTCCTACCACCTATTTAATTCAATTCAATTTTATTTTATTAATAAAATCAAATCATAAATCTCTAGATATCTCGAGACACTTTACAGATAGCGTAGGTATAGACCACACTCTATAATTTAGAAAGCCCCAAAAATTCTAGTAATCCCCCCAAGGACAAGCAACTAGTGCAACAGAGGCGAGGAAAAACCTGGGACAGACCCGGGCTCTTGGTGGGCAGTGTCTGACGGTACCGGTTGGGGGTGTGATGCACAATGGCAATACTAGTCACCATAAAGATAATGAAACAGTGACTACAAATGTTAGTCGTAGTAGTTAATGTCATAGCAGGGCATTGCAGGGCATTGCAGGGTGTAGCGTGGCATAGCAGGGCATAGGTGGACGTTTTGTTGCTATTGTTGCCATCCTAATCCACGAAAACATGCTGGGAGAAAAGAAAACATAAGGACTCCGGGGAGTAAGCTCCCCAGAACTCGGTTGGTAACAAGCATTTCTGGGACAGGACGCACACAAAAGGATGCATACAAATGGAACGGGAGAAGAGAGAGCAGCTCAGTGTGTCAAAGGAAGGAAGGAAATCCCCCGGCAGTCCAGAACTATAACACCATAACTAAGAGAGACAGATTGCAGATTAAGGAGATCTGCCTGGTTGGGCTAGAACTCTCCCCAGGTGGATCGGGCCTTACTGGCATGCCTCCTTCTACTTTAATGAATGTATTAATTATATGGTAGATAAATCTGACAACTCTGAAGAGAAGCAGGTGGTCCCGGCTAGATGGAGGCTACAACTCCTCACTCCCTAACTATGAGTTTTATCAAAGAGGAGGGTTTTAAGGTTATATTATTTATGTATGTATTATCGTGACTTGTCAATATAGCCTTACTTTTTTGAATAGGATTATAGTGTTTTTGACAAAACTTAATATTCCTAAATTGTAATGATTTGTTGTTAAAAATCTTTAAAAAAAAATGTATTTATAAGACTTTAAACGACAGCTGTTAGGGCCAGAGCACAAACTTGTGCTCAGGATTAAAGTTATTGTTTTTGTAAAGATTAATATGAGGGCCCAGAGCACAAAAGTACCAGGGGCCCCACGCTGCTTTCAATAAATTGATCTTATTTATAAATAGGTGACCCAGTGAGATTGTTGGGGCCATGGCGACCTCTTATTGTGTGGTTTGTTTTATGATGGGATATTGGGATAACTGATAACGCTTTAGATAAATTCAACTTAAAACTTAGTTATATTTGTATACTAATTAGGAACCGAAGGGGATGTCTTTTTCTATATAGTCATCATGTACTGTGTTGCTACCTTTATTTGTTACAAGTTTCATTCATTTACATTCAATTTCTTTTTTGGATTAATGTAGTTAGTGAAGCTAAGTGAGCTTTACTCTACTTGCTTTATTTACTATAATGAGACACAAAACATATATTTATTTTGAACCTTTAATCATTTTGAAATGATTTGTATTATATGTGTGGCTTAGTTAATTATTGAGTGTGTTTTCCTACATCTATGTCATTCAGGAGATTTCTCAGAGTGTCACATTTGCAAGTCTTTTACCCATCAACTTCAACTGGGTGGCTTAACTGAAACACACTGTAATTAACTGAAGTGGGAGGTTTGAGTCCATGTGCTCATGCACTTTGTCCTAAATTTGTCAGAGGCCTCGCCCACTTCATGAGTTTCTTTTATTTATTCAGACTCCTGTGGGCAGCAGGGACAGCTCATTGGTGCATGTGGATGAATGTTTTATTATGGACAATGTTGAAAACATTATTTTTTTAGAAAAAAAAGGAAAGAACGTAAAAGGGAATCTACATGAAATACTTTTTTCGATTAATCATTCAAATTTTGATTACTGATTCTCTGCTTATTTGGCTGCTTTGTAAACAGAAGACTAGACCAACTGTTGTATGAAACTACAAAGACAGTATATAAAGACTTGAAAACAGGTAGGCCTATAAACAGGTCATCTTTTATATCGGATGTCATGACCGGAAGTCAAGCTACCATTTAACAAAAAAATGTTAGTGACAAAATGCCAAAAGCAATACAGGCTGCAAAGATTCAGCTAAACAACATTGGCAAACATAGAGTCAAAATCACTGACACACAAAGTATACAACGAACATAAAGTGAGAATATTAAGGATATATTACATAAAAATGAATAGAAAACCGGAGTAGATGTAAACAGACAAAGCATATTCAGTCAGAGGATCAGGGAGGGAAAGGGGGATGCCATATAAACACCATGCTTTAATTGTGAAAGAGTACCGGAAGTTTCTTTTACTCATGCTTTCTAGCTTGATCCGGTCGTAGCTTCAGAGTTTAGCAACCACACAATACTCTTAAAGACTCATTGATATCAGCGCACCGGCAAACCCGCGCTCACGCAGACATCATTGTCAATTTGGTTGACAACCTGAAAACGTAAAATGTTTTATTAGAAGATTGACAAGCTGCGCCTGCGCCGTGATACTACGTTTTTTTTTTTTCTCTTCATGCAGCTTGAGGTATGTCGCTTTGCTTGAAAACCAGCAGCCGCAGCAAAGAGCAGAGGCGCAGGCAAAAGTGCACTATTGGAGCATTTCACACGGACAAGACAGAACGCACAGCCCAGGGCCGGGGATCCTAGTGGGTCTCAAATCTGCTAACATGCGGTCATTCCTGCCGGTTCTGTAAACCAGACGAGTCGCTTTACGTGGAAGACGCTCTCTCGTGAAATTTGGATGATCTCCCGCAGCCAGGTCCACGTATTGAGATGATCTATTTTTGTGATGGCGAAGGGTCTGTTTCCACGGGCCTGGGTGAAAAAGTCTTTTTACTTCCAGGTAATATCGATGTTCGACAATTGCTCTGTAAAGCTGTGTGTTGTCGTAGACTCCGGGATGTGTTGGCATTGACTGCGAACCTGTTGTGTGGAGGCTACATGGGTCGTCATGGTGTCACATCGGACTGACAGCTGCATGGCAGCACCTCCTCGGGCTGCTCTGATGGGAATCATTGGCGGTTCCAAAATAACTGAAGAGTGTGACTGCTGATTAAATAGTAGCTTGGCAGTCTTTCTGCTGATCCATAATGGATAGACAGAGCACAGCACAGGCCTGCCGCTCAGAGTGTGTAGACCATGTGAGGAGAAATTGGTTATCCAAGCAAATATTTATAACCCTGGTCAGGGTGGGATCTCTCTTGGATTTCATTTCATCTCACATTATTTGTAAGTCTCTATTGGACTGAAAATATGTTCCATTGATGGCTCCAAGTGGTTTCATCACCTCCCAAATAGGCTGAGCAGCAGCAGTCATAGTGGTTGGATAAGAAGAAGATTGAAGCTTCTCATTTGGGCCAGTGGCTTTCTGCCAGCAGCTACTCCCGGTCCCAGTACAGTAGGAGCTTATGAAAGAGGAAGATAATACAGGGATGTATTGGCTCTAGGGAAGAGTAAACACCATACAGTACAGTCAGCTGATCATCACTTGGCATGAACTAGAGTTGGAGGTGAAATATGATGGTAGACTTTATTTAATCTGGCTTCAACCAACATCTACACCAGTGCTTCCTGTGGCCTCATCGTGGGATGGTTAATTGGACTAGATCAGCCACAATGAAGCCGTATTTCCATCTGTACTTGTGGTAATAGTTTATATCCCACATCGTCACACACACACACACACACACACACACACCAAACACTGTGTGAAGAAGTGGTTTCTATTAGTCCCGAGGTGATCCTTATACACAGAAAAGTATGCCTACATTTCTGGCTACCTCTGTCTGTATACGTTTTTGTGTAATTTGTTAGGGATGCCTATGTTCCTGTTTTGGTGCAGTTTGTTTGTACAAGGAGAGGGACAGATGTGGCTAAGTACATTCCCTGTGCATTTTGTAGCCCACTGAGCGAACTTCCAAATCAATTAGTGCCTACATATTTAGGAAAAAGGTCAACATAATGCAAACTTTGGGTGAAACCAAATCTAAAAAAAAGTTTTGTTAAGGGACCTGCTGGCAGAGACAGGGTGTCTATGGTTGTTAAATGACATGGTGTCTGGTTTGCATCTAGGTTCCAAGAAAACTACAGGGTTATTATAAGGACTACTTTGCAGGGTAAAACCCAGAACGGGTTTCTTTTCTTCATCGGACTATGTTCCAGATTTAAAGGGGTTCCAGGTTTTAGTTGTACAAGTCTTGTATTGTCAGCTCTACCTCCACAGTGCTATGGAGTAAGGTCTGGCTACACAGATACATCTGGGATACATCTATCTGGGATAGGAGAAAAATGCTCTGGGTTGTTTGTATTTCTTTAAACCAATCACAGTCATCGTGAGCGGTACTAAGCTCCGTAGGCTGAGTCGTTGGCTCTGCAGATCGGGAAGGAACTCGTTTTGGTGGAACATTTGCACTCCGCAAAAATAAAACACCAGTACGAGAAGTGAGTCTTTTTGCCATCTCTGCCCAGCTGCAGTGAGCAGACTGTAGGAAGACGATACTTCACGAGGGTTAATGTGCAGTAACTGAACCTGAACTGTTGAGAGCTGGTAACCCTACAGTTTGCACCACAGCCTTTGTTCTATGCAGACTATGCACATTTAACTCAACTCTAACAGTCTTCCTGCCTGCACTACTAATGACCAGCTCCGATTCCTCATCAGCATCCACAGATGGCAAAAGTCCTTACTTCCCATACTCAAGTAAAAGAAGGGATACTTGTGTTAGACTCTGGTACTCTTGTAAAAGTAGAAGTACTAATTTATCTTCCTTACTCAAGTAAAAGTAACAAAGTACAGGCTAAAATTAGAAAAGTAAAAGTAAATGCGAATAAACACCTTTTTTATGTAAAGCTACCTGGACAACACAAAGGTTACTAGAGAGCATATGCTCTTTATATACCATTGGCTACATTTTAAATGGATGTCTGCCAATAGGCCTAAAACGTGATGATGATGATGTCATATAATGTTAATGTAATGGAAAATCCGCTTCTATAGGGGGGCAAAGTGGCAAAGGGGGAAAAGTGTTCTATAGAAGTGTAATATTTCTATTCCTTTGTGTTATCAATTAGAACTTTTCTTACCCATTTCAATCTCGGGGTCATTTTACATTTGCAGAACAGTTTTACAGTACGCTAGTTACTACAGTATTACAGATTAGTTGTCAATTTTAATTCATTTTTTTAACTTAACTATTTTTATCATTGATTAATCAGTTTGAGTCCTTTTCTTTTTCCCAAAGATTTCATTATTGAAATTCTCAGATTTTAGTTTAGTTTCTTAGTTTTTTTGTTGTTGACAAAACGAGACATTTGAGGACATCATCTTAGGTTTTTGGTCTGATTGTCATTTTTTCACAATTTTTTCACACGGCCATTAATCCAGAATATTATCAACGGATTATTCAACAATGAAAATAATCATTAGTTGCTGCAGCCCTTCTAGAAGTACATAATAGATAGATAGATAGCTAGATAGAGAGATGGGAATCACAGTGTATCACTATATCATGCTTTGTATCACGCATAGTATTTCACAGCTTTTGTGACACTTCAATCCCCTGTGTGGGTTAAAATTAATTAGATCTAATGTTATCTTAGCTAAGACAAACATATTAGGCTCCACGGAGGAGCCGACAGTGTAGAGGACCACGGGGAGTTGGTGAAGGATTCCGCGCTTTCTTGCTCCGGTTTATAACTCTGAGTCTTCATTGTGTGAGACACAGGCATCTCTCACGCAGGACTTCTACATACCATATTGTCTGTGTGGGTTTCACGCACATGCATTTTTTACACATCACCTGCATGCGTACCAAAGGAGTCCGATCTGATAGTGGTGTGTAGATGACTTGTACTCCCCTGATGACTCCTGTTCCCTCCCTGGAGGCCCACTGTCTGTTTGTTCAGAGACTACACATCTCATATGAAGCTGCTGTTTGTGGACAGTTTGGTGTAAAATGCACAAAAGGTAATGGGAGGCATAAGATTCTTGTTTTCCTGTATCCTCCCTGTGCTTTTCTCTGAAGTCTGTAGCTCAATGTGGGGATGTGTTGCATATTTTGTGTGAAAAGATTTCATGAGAAAGCTCATTGTTTTTTAGTTTTTTCTAGTTCAAATCACACAAACGGCCCTAGATGGTACCCTCTAAATTTTGAAAAAATCGGATGTGCCGTACAAGAGATATCAAGTTTTTGTTCCTGTAGCGCCCCCCCTAGTGGCCAGTTTGGGCTGAGATATGGCAGAGTAGGTGTATTTGTTTGTGCGTAGAATGCGCAATTTGTATCCTATAAAAATTCTTTTGATATCCGGTTGTTAGGTCGGTCTGGAGATGCTACCTGCAAAGTTTCGTGCATATTGTTCCGTGAGCAGATCAAAAAAGTAGGTTTTTGATAAATCAAATTTCTCATGCATTGAAAACTGTGCGTGGCCTGCATCAGGAGATCCAGCTGAATTCAGGAAACGCGTGGATGTGATTTTTTTTATTTTTATTTATTTTTTTATGTGTGATGTACAGTTTGGGAGTTATAGCGCAAAATGTGTATCTCTGCTATAGCGGCACCTAGTGGTGGAATTTATTTTGTCCAACATCAGTGCAGGGTTGAAAACCAGTCCTGATTGGGGGGGGCATTATGTACTGTTTAGGCTGTACCGAGAGTTTTATCATTGGAAGAATAATAATCTTTACAAAAACAACAGGGTTCCACAGCCTCGGGCTTGGACCCCTAAGAACAGAGCTTTTGTCCAGGCCAGAGCTGTTTCCCAACTGTAGTAGTCACAGCACGTCAACGATTGAAAAAAAGGTTTTTCCTCGGTCCCTGCCTCACTGGGTGCATATTTTGTTGGGATTTGGAAACTGTGCTCAAGCTGAATTGAGAGAAACCGCACGCTGCCAAAATATCCCCAACCTAAGCCGTTCCTGCCGTGTGATCAGAGTTAGAATCAGAATCCCTCTTTCCTCCCAGAGGCACTTGGAGAAAAACGCACTGCCGTTTTGTTTTAGTCAAAGTCACAGACTGGGTCTCACATAGCAAATCTGACCTAAATTCTTTTATCCACTGCACTTCCCAACAACTTACTTTTTCTTCTTTTTATTTTATTTTTATTTTCTTGCATTGCAGTAGTCATTGACTTCCAGGGGTGGAAGTAAAAAATAACATTTACTTTCGTTGTTATAACAAAAAAATGTTTTTTATTTGTATTTTATTTTATTTTTTTAATCGGTAATTTTACTATTAAGTACTTTTATCACAAGTGTTGTACTTTCCAACATTTCACGTCATATTTGTTACTAATTTAAAAACAAAATTGACATTTATTTTTGAGAATGAAACAGAAGACGGAAGATCAGCAGCTGCAGCCGAGAAGAAGCTGCAGGTGTCTGCAGGAGGGCACAGCTCAGTAGAGGGGACGCTCCGGAAGAGACACATAAAGTCAGCCGTCGGTGGGTGCTGGGAAGGGAGGCCGGGCCTAGTACGTAGTAAAAACATTAAATGCAGCTCTTATGTATGTATATCTTATTCTGTTCTTTTCAATTGGGTTGAACTGCTTTAAATCTAAGGATTTTAATTATCTCCTATGCAGTTATTTTTCTTTAGGATTGAAGAATTCTGTTTATATTACTGTCTCACTGTAGAAAAGACAGTTTGACACTGACTGCATTAACTTGCAAAATGTCCCAGAAACAGCACCTCTGTCCAAAAGGGCATCGTGGGACATGTGATTTGTGGATCCTGTGATACGTGATGTGTAGATCCTGTGACACAGGCAGTATTTAGATTTTTTTCTCTCTCTCGAAGAGCCATAACCAGAATGGCCTGTGCCACTGGAACAACTGGATCTGCACCTTTTAGACTATTTCCATAAGCAATGAGCAGTTGTTTGCCCATGGCGACTGATCGGCCAGCCAGCACCTTGCTATGGGTTTGATTAGGGAGTGCAACCGTCTGGCTTGAATCAACATTTCTGTTGACATTCCTTTGCCAGGTTCTGTTCCAGGTTTCATCCTGAAAAAGGTTTTCTTCGCCACCACCGCACTAAGTGCAACTTTGTCGTGAAATATGCCGTGGTCTAGACCAGTGTCTTACCCCTTACCCATTAAAAAAAAAACTCATGGACCCCTGACTGCCAAAATATCCCCAAAACAAAAGGCCTCCCACTTTAACAGAATATAACAAATTACAACCAAATTAAATGACTTTTACAAATAGTTGACTCACTCAATGTCTCAGTTGCCATCTCAATGGGAAGAATGTGCTGCTTATGCTGAGACTGAAATAGGTGTGTGTGTGTATATATTCATTTGTTTTGGACTAATCTGTTCAGGCAGGTATATTTTTATGCTCTGAATCGATCTTAAGAGTTTCTGTTCATAGGCTCGGATCTCCTTTGTGCGGGTGAAGTACCTGTTCCTTACGTGGCTGGCTGTGCTGGTGGGGAGCTGGGTGCTCTATGTGCAATACTCGGCCTACACCGAGCTGTGCAGAGGACACGAGTGCAAGAACGCCATTGTGAGTAATGGCTTTATTTGTTTTTACCCTGTGAATGATTTTTGTAATCAACCTTTATTTATGTTTTTATCACCACTGAATAAGAAACAGCCTACAGTTGCGTCAACCTCAGTAACTTGTTCTTGAGTTCTTTGTTTTCGATGTAGAATGTAATATTCCTGCTTTCTGATTGTCAAACACGCACAACCTAATATAATGGATGTATATAATTCTGACTGGCTGAGCGTTAGGTCACCCTGTTCTATATTTTCGCTTTCTCCAAGTGTGATAAATACAGGAAGGGAATCATTGATGGCCCTGCCTGCAGCAGTCTGTGTGACAAAGACACACTCTACATGAGCAGGTGCCTGTCAACGCTGCCAAACAACCAGGTAGGAAACACATTTCTGTTGAAGTTGTGACTTTACTACTCGCAATGTTTAGCGTGTTGACTTGTTTGTTTACTGTTCTGCTTGTCAGGTGTACACGGGAAGCTGGGGAGACCACGATGGGATCATCCGCTGTAAGTTGGGGGAGGTCGTGCACTACGAGCTGGGCGAGGAGCCGGAGCCACGTAGGGAAGCCCCCGTGTTTGACAAGCCCACCAGAGGCACATCGGTGGAGAAGTTCAGAGAGATGGTCTTTAATCACCTCAAGGTAAGGGACTTTGAGTCAGAGAGGTCCATCTGGAACCACACATCCTAGGGCGTTTTCACACTTAACTTTGGTCAGAACCATGATTGCAGGTGAGAAAGGTGCCTCGGACCATGGACCAAATTTTTGTCCGCTCCAAAGAGGTGGTCTCGGTCCGAACCAAACTGAACCATGGTTCGGTTTGTTTGCAGTATGAAAACACTTTTTTGGATGCTTAGGACTTTTGGACCAATTACAGGAAGTTAGGTAACTATGTTCCAAAGAAGATGAAGAGGGAAATCATATCACTTGTCTGCTGTACAACTTTCTTATTATCTATATTAGCCCTAATACATAACTTGGACTATGGTCATACCATCTACATCTTATAACTTATTCCCTGTTAAATAATGTTTTTATCCTTAGTCAGTCAGTTTATAGGTTATTATATTTATGTTTTATAGTCATAGTCTTCGTTTTATCATGAACTACTGCACTGTTCAATCCCTGCACTGTTCACACACACAGTCTACAATAGTATCTCACCTTATCATGGTCATTGCATTTCTGTGAGTCATTTTTTTTTTTTTTTCTTATGTATGTGTGATATATGTGTTTTTTGTGTTATGGTTGTCTTGCTACTTGATGCCTAAAATTTCCATCAAAATGGATAAAGTCTCAATCTATCTAAAAAAGTCATGAAAGTACGTGGGGAGAGGAGGAGATTACATATTTATGTTTGAATTTGGTCAGACAAAAACAAACAAAAAAGTGATTTAGAAAACATTCGCAAAAATGCCAACATTTATAAAACAAATTCGGAGCAGATGAAGGAGAGGGTATGAGCCAACGCTAGAGCAATAATAATATTACCAATGCAATCATGATTTGCTTATTCATTTGTTCATTCATTTCCATTCATACGGATTAATTCTACTCCCCAATCAAAGTGAGACGTAACACCCAGAACACTTACGTGGTGACGACATGTCGTCATGGAAAGTTCTTTAGTGAGCTAGCTAAATCACTATGTGAAACCAAAAAGAACGGGATCAAAAGTATACAATGTAATTAAACATGAACGTTGGTTGAAAACGCCCCGAGTTTGTGACACGATGGACTAAAGCCTGTGTTACAAATGGCTAAAGCTAAGGTTAACCAAAAGAAAAACTAATTTATGACGTTTTCAAGGTCTCGTTCCCAATCCCCAGAAAATATAACTATTAACGCCTTGAGTGGGGACTTAATTGAAAATGTTGCATCATATAAGTATTTAGGTTTTTGGCTGGACAACAAACTTTCTTTCAAAGTTCATTTTGAAAAGCTTGTAAAAAATCTGAAACTAAGGCTGGGGTTTAATTTTAGAAATAAAACTTGTTTTAAGATGTCAGCCAAAAAAACACTTTAAGTGTTTTGGACTACGGTGATGTTGTTTACATGCATGCTGCCTCTAGTACTCTCCACCATTTAGATTCTGTGTACCATAGTGCTCAGCGCTTTTAAACTAACTCTTATTCCCGTACTCATCCTTGTACGCTGTATAAACTGGTAGGCTGGCCGTCACTAAGTCTACGTAGACAACTTCATTTGTATATTTTTCTATACAAGGCCATGTTGGGTAAACTGCCGGCATATTTATGTTATCTCCTCAAGCTGTAGTCCAGCCGTTTTCACCTTCGTTCCACAAGGTGGCGCTCTTACCAGGTTCCAAGGGTTTTTACTGAGCTGGGGAAAAAAGCCTACTCTTACTTTGCTCCATGGTCTTGGAATAACTTGCAAAACTTGCTCCATCTAAATGATCTAGTCCCATTAAATTAATTTAAGGCCATGTTAAAATGCCTTGTAATTCAAAAATGTAACTGCCACATGTGACCTGTTCCTTTTCTCAATGTGTTGTTGCTTGTTTGTTTGTGTAGACTATGCTGTATTTCTGTATAAATTAACTGGTGTGCCGTCCGGGCCAGGTCTCCCTCGGAAAAGAGATGTCAATCTCAAGGGACTTCCTGGTTAAATAAAGGTTAAATCAAAATAAAGCTAAGGTTAACCTAGCTAGCCGGTAGTCTCGCTTTGCCAGACCCTCCTCCAAAGCCCTCTAAAAAAAAAGGTTTGGCTATTCCATGTAGCATTTGGGGATGAGAGGAAAACGTGCTCTGGAATGGAAATTCTTTAAACTAATCAGAATTGACATGGTTTGTGCTAAACTTCGCACAGAGCGGCAAAAATAGTCATGCAAGAGATAACTCAGATTGAACATAGGAGCCGTCAACCATAGTCCTAAAAAGACATGCATCTGGCGGAATTTCCTGCAGCACCGGAGCATCCTGGAAGTGGAAGGCGATGGATATAGACTACCTAGAGGGCAAAATTAATTCACTCTCCCTAAAGTGTTGCACTCAACGTAGGGCTGGGCAATATATTCATAATATATTGACATTGAGATGTGAGATTAGATATGGTTTTGATGAGAATAACTCGCCTGGATGAGTGTATCTCTGTCTTACCTCCAGAGGGGTTGTGCTTTTGTTAAACTGACTTACCCAGAATCTGCATGCTTTCGCGTCTGAAGATGGCGGCTTGCTCTGGGAAACACGATGTAGCTTCGGGCCCACTTCGGCGTCCTCTTCTTTGTTGTTGAAGTTCAGGTTTATGAGGTCTTTTAACGTTAGCATGAGTTCCCCCAGCCTTGCCTATGGTCCCCCAGTGGCTAGAAATGGTGATAGGTGTAAACCGAGCCCTGGGTATCCTGCTGCGCCTCTAAGAAAATCAAAGCTCAGACGGACTGATGTGGAATCTTGCTCCTTATGAGGTCATAAGGGGCAAGGTTACCTCACCTTTCTCTGCTTTGCCCGCACATAGGATTTATTCCCAGCTCACTACTCAAAAGACACTAAACTGATGTCATTACACCTGAAACAAACCTCTTCAAGTCTCTGTCCCTTTATTTCCATCAGTCCAAGCTTGGAGAGCAGGCTAACCTCGCCAGCCTCGTCAGCCAGATCCTCTCTGTTGCCGATGGCAATAAAGATGGACGGGTGTCGCTGCCAGAAGCTCGCTCTACATGGGCCCTCCTGCAGATGGATGAGGTACACAAGCAAGCCACTGAATAAGAAAATTACCAATCTGTTATCTGTGACACAAAATGTTTTTGTATGCAATGTCTCAGTGTAGAAAAGAAAACATGAAATCCCTCCAGCTCTTTGGTGAAATAGATTTGTTTGGGTTTTTTGAGGTGTTGCTGGGTCTGCTGCTCCAGGACCGTGGACACACTCCTCGTCTCCTCGGCTACTGTGGAGACCTGTACATGACAGAGCGCGTCCCCTACAGGCCCCTGTATGGTTTGTCTCTACCCTGGCCGCTGGATTCCTGGGTACCCAACGGCGTGCAGCGCACTATGGACCAGTGGTTCACCCCCTCGTGGCCTCGCAAAGCCAAGATCTCCATGGGCCTCCTGGAGCTGGTGGAGGACATCTTCCACGGCACCTACGGCAGCTTTCTGATCTGTGATCTCGCCGCGGAGCACTTTGGTTACACTGACCGCCATGAACTCCGTCTGACTAATGCCCGAGCAGTGGTACCAGAGGACGAGTTCAGACGCACCATGCGGGCGCTGAAGTGTGAGACGGATGCTGACTGTGTGTACGGGGTGGACTGCCAGACGTCCTGTGACATGTCAGAGAAACACTGCAGGGAGGAGCCACTTCAGCCAAACTTGGCAAAGGCATGCAGTACGCTAAAGGACTACCTCCTGCGCGGGGTTCCATCAGGGCTGAGAGAGGAGCTGGAGAGGCAGTTGTACGCCTGCATCGCTCTCAAGGGTAACGCTGGACAGATGAACATGGAGCACTCACTTATTCTCAACAACCTGAAAGCTCTGCTGTGGAGACAGATCTCACACACTAAGGACTCGTGACGAGGAAGACCTTTTTGAAATCGTGCGTCTCAAATGGAGCAGAGTATTAAAGATGCTGTGATTTAGGAATAGCCTATTTAATGAAGTAGTTTTTATTGACTCTTAACGCCTATGAATGGTTAGACTGATGGAGTCTCTACCTCCTCTTTCCAGGTTTCCGAGGTTTGGTGCCTGGAAAACAAGTCTGAGTACTTTGAAATGTAAGACTAAAATGAACTGAAGGATTGCATGTTGTAACCATCAGTCACACTTAAAAAAGTTCATGCAGCCACATTGTATTGTATTGTTCACCACAGTGGAATGTTCCAGGGCACTACAGGAAAAACAGACTCGTAAACACATTTTACTGCTGACCAAATCGCTGTTTTTGCCTCTAAATCGTGCGGATATGTATGGGCTGACATGTCAGCAATACAAGGATTGAATAATCAGTTGAGTGTTGTATAAAGCTGAAGTTGAAAGCATAAACATGTTACACTATTTTAAGATAGGCTCCTTATTTTGGTAAGGTTGCCACTGAGCACCATGACATAATCAGGGAGTGTACCTTTAAAGGATAAGGCTGGTGATATGCTATATTTTAGTTTCTGGCAAATCCTGTGAAAAGACCAAAACCATTGTCAGTACTTTTAGATTTGTACTAACAAAAGTAAGAGTGCCGTTTACAGCAGCAGGACAGTGTTTGTGGATCAACTCAAAATAAACTACAGTGCCCCTGTTAATCATAATGAAGGCGACCAAGTGCAACAGTAAGAAATAAACCATGGCTGTGTTCCAAATTGTTTTTTACTGCCCTTACAAAATTTGTACTGTAAGTAGGATGTACACGCAGTATGCATACAATTGGAACATACTTCTTCATAACATTGTGCCTTGAACTTTGACCCTCTTGCTCATATATGCTCCGCAGAGGACTGCGTAGCCAGAAAAGCATGTTGGCATTCATACAGCAAAATCTAACTGACTGGCATAATGCATTTGACACACTATGTATTGGGACGTGTTAAATCCTGATCTAAATATACTAAATGGTATTATGGGTAAAGAAATAGGACTTTGTGTAAACAGGCAGAACAGAATGATGAATTAATTCCTGGTTTGGGTCTTTTCACTGGTATACTTTACAATTAAAATATCACAAGACTTAACCTTTCAACAAGTAGCCTGCAGTTTAGGGAGAAATTAAAAGGAAAAACTTGAATAACATTCAACATAATGTCTCTATACAGATCCAGACTAAGAGAATTTGTGCCAAGGAGCATTGCTTTTCCTGTCCCTCGTCTGCAGAACTGAAGTGAGGCCGTTCATTCTGTTTGTACTCCCCAGGGAACATCATGTACGTCTGTGTACCTGACTCGCTGAAAATATTCCACCTGTAACGCTAGTGATATCGTCAATGCTGCATTAATATGACACAGAATAATTATGTATTTAATTTGTGAATGATATTAACTTGTATTTCTCACTGACAAGATCAGTTGTGGTAATGTGCTGTATCAATATACATATTTTGGATTTTATCTCAGTGCCATACGCATCATGCTGAAATCATTTATGAATGTTTACCACCGGTGAAGGTGGAGATCTTTCTCAACACATTTGAATGCTGTATTAACAGTATCTTCCATGATCCCTCCCAGACATTTGTTGCTGTGATTGAGTTGACAATGTGACTTTTTAATCACCTTTAAATGCATTTCAGAACAGAGGTGATCTGCAGAGTATGTAAAGCTTGTTGTCAATATGGTTTGAATTCGAAAAAAAAAAAAAAAAGATTCTTTTGAAGAGACCAGCATGATTTTGCACAATTAAACATACCACTTCACTGTAACCTGTAGAATCTGGTCAGGTCCGTTGTACACTACACCACCCTGAGGCTTTATCATTCATGTGGACTCAAGATAATCACTGTTCAAACTCTTCCAAAAAAGTATTGGCAGAGAGACAAAAGCTTGAGTTTGCAATAAATTTATTTGTCTGTGATGTGTGTCGTGTTTTTGAAGCGAAGCCCCTAACCGTCCCCTTCCTCCTGTTCTTGTGCTCGTAAGAAGCTGGCCTTTTTCTGGGCGACGCGATCCTTCCTCTGTGCCAGAGATAACTTGGCGCGATTCCACCTGCCCGGAAAGAACCGTAACAACAGCTCCATTAACATTCAGCGCAGAAAAGGGAAAGCTTTGTACGCTCAGCTCTGGGATCTTCCCAGTACAGCTATCCAATACTTAAGACATGGTGCTTGCTTTAGATACAGTTAATTTCCCAAGGTATAATAACGTGACGTGGATATTTTAAGTGTTACATAGTCACAATTTGTGTAAGCTGTGTTGCATCATCAATACTGGCTCAGAAAAGGGAAACGCAATCATGACATTGAAAGCACTCACCTCTTCTTCTTGACGTCTTTTGCGGCTCTCTTTTCGTGGGCGGGGTTCGCTCTGATGCTGGCGTGTGCTTTTTTGTACATTTCTTCAACCTGTAAGAACAAAAGGCGCACACGTTAATGCATCACATCTTAGGCATTTCACTGTGCGCATGGTTCGTCTCGCTTCTCTCAGCCCCGTCTTGAAAGGACAGTAAACATCAGCTACTGCAAATGAAGGACCAACTACATTTTGCTCAGCGTGCTTTGTATCATCATCAAGAAGCAGAGAACCAGCAAACAGCAGTGAAATCGGCATTGGTAGTAAGGCTCCTGGAAATATGTCCAAACGATGCAGCTGCAGAGGAGACTTGACAGTGGGACTTCACTCTCTGCTTGGTTCGCCATTACTCATCTACATCTTTACATAGCAAAAAGATTATTGCTTTTTTTTAATGTTTGGAATATTTAGTACAGACCCTTTGAACTTGGTCATTAAAGTATCATGATGAAAAGATCTACTGAGCAACATTTTACAATTTCAAAATAGACTTGTCAGTGCACTCTGGTGGACAAATACTGTAACGGAGGCCCGTAATTACCTCAAACATACTTTATGCATTTATGTACTGCAATTTCTACCTTAATGAGCAAACTATACGCCAATATTGATATAATATGCAACTAACTAATGTCGGTCAGTCATAAAAACGTATTTGGCTCCATTTTCCATGACTTCCAGTTAGCCATGCTGTAAACATTTCTCCTGTCAGTACCAAGTACAAGAACCAATAGCTTTTATATTAAATTAATTACTTGAAGCAGAGTGATCATCAAATGCAAAAACACTTTGCTAATCAATGAAGCTGTTTTTCATTACCTCCCATCAAGGAACTTGGTCCCACTTGTAAAGAGGATGAGCATCGCAGCACTCCCAAAGGATGTCTGAACTAAAGTGCAGCAATTTCATTCATGACATTGGCATAAATATAAATTAAAGAATTTAATATTGCGCAAATCTGGCCCAAAGAATGGACGAGGTTGCAGTGTAACTACGGCCGGAGACGCTCTACTGCAGTGTTGCGTGATGTCTTGGTTCGTACTGTGTCTGGCGTGACTCCGTTCTTGATGAAGCGAGAGAACTGTTTCTTGTAGGCGTCCTCGTCCTCCTCCATCAGGTAGGACATGTAGTCGGCCACGTTCATGCCCATGATGTGTTTCCGATGCACCTCGGCGTTGAACTCTTTACTCTCTGTGTCGTAACCGGGGAAACGTTTCAGACTAGGAACAAGGAAGAGCAGAAATCACATTAGGATAAGTGACAGAGTCAATTCAGCATTTCCACTTTAACTCTCAGCGGACTAACAAAGTTTTTGCACTTTTCTGGTGTTTTTTTTGTTCTTCAGAATAATTGTTGTTTCGTGTAGGTATAGCCATAGTCATTCCTTTCCTACAGTGTTCTGCTAAAAACAATCCCACTGAGAATGACAGATGTCTGCCTCGGTTTGTCTCGCTTCTCTCAGCCCCGTCTTGAAAGGACAGTAAACATCAGCTAATGCAAATGAAGGACCAACTACATTTTGCTCAGCGTGCTTTGTTTCATCATCAAGAAGCAGAGAAGAACCAGTAACCACAAACTGGACCATCACCCACACAGTGCAAACATTATGATTGGCTTAATGCAAGAGGAAACATGTCAAAAAAATTATAAAATAAAAATAATTTCACCTCTCTCAAAAACGTTACTTCAGAGAGATATATATGAGTTGTATTAGTGCAATCATGCCATGCTTGGTTTGGAAGTAAAACTCAAGCATTGGGCGTTGCATAATTTTGAATCCTAACCTGAAACCACACATCTTGTGCATAGTTAAAGTAGCAAAAAAAGAAAGAAGAGACAATGAATGAAATGCGGTGTGAATATGTGCTATTCTCATATCATACTGACCTGTGAGGAATGGCCAGGCCTCCGTCGACTGCCCCCTTCAGCGCTCCGAAAACCTTGTTCCCTGTGGTTGTTCTGGCCAGGCCTGCGTCCAGGTAACAGGTAAAGGCACCGGGCTGTCCGTCAACACTTTCCACATTGAACTCATCTCCCGTCACCTCCACTTGGCCCTCGTACACCTGGTCCATGCCAAACTTGTGCAGCAGCTAAAAGGAAAGACAATATGATAAAGCTGTTACAGCAGCAAACCACACTTTTACGCATTTTAAAATAGGATACAATAGCTTGAATCCGACGCACAAAGTCAGTACAAATCTCACGGTCCTCTTCATGTGCTGACACCTGCAACTTCCTGTGTGTGTGGTCTCACCCTGCGAGCCGGCAGCAGCCCGGTGCAGTAGTGTGTGTGTGTGTGTGTGTGAGAGTGGGGTCTCACCCTGCGAGCCAGCAGCAGCCCGGTGCAGTAGGCAGCAGCATAGTTAGTAAGGCCTACAGTGATGCCATATTTGGGAAGCTCGTGAGAGTAAGAAGCACACACAATTTGGTCTCCTTCAATCTTCGCATAGGCAATCTGGACAAGAAAGACAAGAGAAAATGGTGGGTCAGGTTATCTTCAATGTGTTACCGTGTGAGTTTCAGCCTCTCTCCCAGTCACTGACCTGGCAGCAGATGTCTCTGTTGGAGAACCTGACGATCATGCGGTACTTAGGCGTGTTGTACTTGTTCTTGTCCTGCACAACCAGGCGCTTGCGGGCAAAGAAGTCCGTTTTCCCCTCTGTACGTTAGACATAACAAGAGTCAATTAGTGAAGCACTATTTTAACAATACAAAAGGCTTAGGCTATGATGCATAATGAATGCTGGTGTGTAGAGAATACTGTCTAACCTCTTCTTCGCCTGAATTTGACTTCATATCTCTTGAAGTAGGCCTTGTTCTTCACCACTTTGACGAAACCCTAAGAAGGAAAGCATAGTTAGCTATAATGTTAGCATGATGGCTGTGACCGGAAGCGCAGCATACCACAAAAAAAGGCAGCTGTTTCAAGCTTAATTGTGTCGACAGTGCCATATAAAAGCATTTGAGTAGCTTATTAAAAGCTTGGTGTGAGTGTTCTGCAGTGTAACGTTAAGTCAGCTGAGGTTTGGTCAGCCATTGAGGCGCCACGCTGGAACACAGCAGCTCGTCGGTACAGTGCGACCGAACAACCGCCATCATCCACGAACATCTGACACCCCAACCGCTGGAAACACTTTTCTACCTTCTACTAAATCTCTACACACCCAGACTGTCTGCACTGAATGCATATCGATATTGTTTACTCACCATTTTAAGTGGATTCTGCTCGCTGTCCTCTTGAACTCAGATGTGTCTCTTGGCGGCGGAAGTTCACTTGGCAACTCGTCGTCATGAGTAGGAAGTCTGTTGGGCGGGCAGCGCCCCCTGCTGCCCCGGTGTACTACACGCATGACCGACAGGGGGCAGCAGCGACACAGACTCTTGGTAGATTCACTCTATTTCTGCACAGTGATTTAGTCCGTATCTTAAGTGTATGTTACACATATGTAAAAACCAAGGGCGTAGCACAAAATTCTGGGTCCTAGGGGGACCTACTAGAACTGTTGGGTCCTTGTAAATGATGTGGTATAGTGTGGTCTAGACCTACTCTAACTGGAAAGTGTCTTGAGATAACTTTTGTTATGAATTGATACTATAAATAAAATTGAATTGAATTGTAGAAAAGCATTTTCTATGGGCCCCTCCCCGTATCCACAGCTGTTCATTCTAGCATCTTTTTGGGTCCTCCTCACATGGGGGCCCTGGGTACTCAGTCCCCTTTTCCCCCCCCATTTCGATGCCCCCTGACAAAACCTTGTGTATTTCTGGAGCTGAATCCTCTAATAATACTACTAATAGCCAGTTGTTTTTGTAAATAGAGCACTTTTTTTAACGAGAAATGCAGTTCTAAGTGCTTCACAAAACAAAAAACAGATGAGAGAAGACAATGTCACAACAGTTATTACAAATACAATTACAAATATTTAAATGCATTTAAAAGAAGGAAAGAGATACCAATTTGCCCAATTTAAAGTAAATTAAATAATAACAAGAACAAGAAGAATAGTAAATTATCATTGTTCTAACCCCTTCCATTTGCTTTGGATCAGCCAGTTAGTTTGGGGAGAGCTCATGAATATATTAATCCCAAAACCATCTGGCTATTGCAGGGATTAAAATAGAATGATTTAGCAATTTAAATGGTTTAATAAAGATCTTCAATATGTCTGACACACACTGTAACGAGGCCTGTTGGCCTTCAGACAACCTGACACACTGTGATAGTTTGTAAGGCCAGCTGTGTTTATGTATCATCCTTCCGGGTTTTTTTCTCCACAAACTGATGACTATTACGTCTAGAAAGGTCAAAAAGAGGACCGTCTCAAAAGCTTGGGTGGATTTTAAATCCAGAGAGGTCACAATATTTGACCACTGAATCAGGAGACAGATTTTTGTCTGAGCAAGCAGCCCACCTACGTACAAAACCTTTTCTCACAGAGTTTTTACTGTTTCCTATACGTCAAAACTACAAATCTAAATCCATAAGACAGCGTGGTGTTGAAATCGTTGGGTGTTACAAGAACAAAATAAAAAGATTTGAGCATTTACACTTCTGTGACAAATGAGAAAGCTCAAAAACAGCTACTAAAGGGACATAGTGGTTAGAATAAATATACACAATAACATAGTTTTATAAAAACAGTTTTTGTAATTTTTGTTTACTGTGTAGATTGAATTATTACTTTATGTTATCACTATTATTATTACTTCAACTTCTTGAACATTTATACATTTATATATGTTTATATATATATATATATATATATATATATATATATATATATATATATATATATATATATATATATATTATATTAAACAGCTATACATTTCGGAGGACATAGAGCCTGAGCAACAGATGCAGTCATTACCGATCATGTTTTTAGTCCGACATAGGAGAGAGGAGATCAATCTGTTTTGGGGGTCACATGTTTCATTATTTACCTCCATGATGACATTTTTCTCTCCAAAACGTTGATGCTGGCAGGTTAGGAAATATGCTTAACATTCGCAATACACAGTAATAATGTCAAAATCTACATTTACATGTAAAAAGCAGACTACTAGAATGTAACGCATGGTGGCCCAATGGTTAGCCCTGAGGCCTCATAGCAAGACGGTTCTGGGTTTGAATCCAGGTCGTTCCGGGCCTTTCTGTGTGGAGTTTCTATGTTCTCCCCATGTTTGGGTTTCCTTTGGGCGCTCCGGTCTCCCCCACTATCAAAAAACATGCACCCAGTTCTCCAGTCAGTGCCCTTGATCAAGGCACCGGCTCACATCTGGAGTTGGTCCCTGGGCGCTGCTCCCTTGAGGGATGGGTTATATGCAGAGAATGAATTTCACTACATGTATGTGTATGTGACAGTAAACTATCTTTACCTTAAATGTATAACATGGTAAAACACTGACAACAGCAAACACAGGACTGGCGTTGCTGCTGATGCTCCCAATGAACTCTGCTGTGATTAATATGAAGGGTGTCATTCAAAGGGCTCAGCCTTACTCATCAGGTCCCAGTGTTCATGGACATGGAATGTATCCGGATGCAGGACTGCTTAGATAACAGGCCTGATATCGGATACAGACTAAGGGAATTTCCAAAAACTAAACACCTGACACAAGAAGCAAAATAAAACAAAATCAGAGCAACTGGATTTTTTTGCCTTGTCAATCTATGCTTGAACATGGGACAATAGTTACAGAAAACAGCCAAATAAAAAAAGGTGTACTTATTCTTTAAGAGCCTCAAACCATTTGAATGGAAGCCATTATAATGTGCCGCTTAGCAGGGCAGCCAAGGTCCACTGCAAATTACCTGGCAGAATTACTTTATTAATAATAAATAATTTATTAGGTTCTTAACTTATACTCTATCTATGTTGATGCAGCAGTAAAAAGCTGGTGTCATTTGACTTTAATCGGTGTTGAGAAGATTGATACCACTCCACAGCAAGCTAAATATGTAGCTCTCGCTAGGACACTTAGCTTAGCTTAGCAGCCTGGAAACAGGGAAAGACACCTCCTATAAAGCTAACTAATTAACGCTATAGTTTGTTAGTTTCATGTGTTCATGTGTAAAAATGACAAGTTGTGGTTTTATAGGGGGTTATGTGCTGGACAATTTCTTTGCCGGGCACGGTGACTGAGTTAAGTTAGCTTCCATTTTACCGTACAAACATGAGAGTGGTATCAATGTTTTCAGCTAAATCTAGGGCAAAAAAAAGAGTGGTTCCAAAAATGGCAACCTATTCCTTTAAAATAGTGCAGAAGCTGAACCCTTGATTACAATTAAACAAACAAGCTATAACCTGTTAATAGCTTAAGAGGTACTTGTATAGGCAGATTTGGTTTCTTTTGGACAGAGCAAGGCTAGCTTTATGCAAAGCTCAGCTAAACTAAGTGGCCTCTGGATGTAGCTTCATTTTTAGACATGAGTGTGGTATCAATCTTTTTTAAATTTAACTCTCAATGAGAAAGCAAATAAGCGCATATTCCAAAATTATTTTAAAGTAGCAAAAAATTTAAAAACTCAAGCAAAGAGCAAGTGACCTATGTGAAAAAAGCACAGAAGGCCTACTTGAGTGAATGTACCTGCCACCAGTTTCATTTTCAAAAAACACCATATTTTTGTTGTACTGCACATTGCCACAGCTCATCTTTTCACCCTGGGTGCTGAGCTCTCTGTTTTAGCTACAGAGCGACGCAGAGCTGCCAACTTTTTCCGAAAACCTTGGAGTGAGATTTGGGGGGTCAACCCAAATTTTGCTGCACACAAAGCAATTTCTTTGGCTCTTTCAGCATCATTATCCTTCAGGGTTTAAATTGGTATTTGTTATGTGTGGGGGCTCTCCCTAGGGGGGTCTGGGGGTGTGCCCCCCCAGGAATGTTTTTTGAAAAATATACCATTAAATGGCACTTTCTGGAGAGTTTTGTGCAAAGAAAATGAGAAATCAAATCTTACATGATATGTGCAAAACTGTAGGTTTGAGGGCCTTTGCATTGTTGTAGTATCAAGCTATTAGGGCATTTAGCATTTCCATTAATGTTAATCAGTCATCACTTGATTACACATTGTATTTCCTTCTTATGATTTGAGAACTGACACAGATAATGTGGCAAACATAATGTGGCACATGAAGAAACAGTAGCATATGTCAGCAGCAACAGCTGAGTAGATTTGGGTCTGTGGTGAACAGGTCCACCTCACACAAAGTTTCTTCTCCCATTCTCTCTCTTGACTACCACACACACACACACACACACACACACGGTTCTCGGTGTAGGGACAGGGACCCAAAGTTTCAATTAACATTGGTCTACCAGAGGGATCAACTAGGACCAGTGAAATTCTAAAGAATGAGAACCACTGATTTACATACATTCTAATCCTTTAAGACTAAATAAATAGAAATAACCATTTTTTGGACACCAGGGGGACTGTTGGCCAAACCTCTTTAGATTAGGCAGTGAGGGAACTGTATTCTTCAATCAAGGCCTTTCCCCACCACAAGGTCCAACAGAAAATAGACTGAAAAATAAGACAAAAGACAAAGCATGGCTCATGTTGTGCATGTGTTGTATCACAGCCTTTCTCAGTAGTGTTTGGCCCTTATCCTCTGTGCCCCACTTGCTGTATTTACTTTTTGGGGAAAACAAAAAACTATTTCTTCATTTGAAAATGAAATGAAGTTGCTACACTTAGTAGCCTCGCTGCTCACCTCTATTTTTACAGAGAGAGTGGACACAAAGCGGGTGTGTAATACTCAAAGCACATGTAAACCTGAAGCCGGGGAAATACACCTAGGATGGTTTGTGAAAAAAAGTTCTCAGTTTGCAACATTTCGAAAATTCCACAGAGAGGGAGCGCTCTTGAACCCCCTCATTCTCTCTGAAAGCACAACTACTCGATCACTAGGGGCTCAATAGGTAGATCTATAGATAAACTCATCTTTCAGAAATTTGACTGACCGGGTTGACACTTCAGCGTGAGAAATCGGGGGTGTGGCGTGTGAAACCAGTCAAATGCGTGTGTCTCACGGCCAATGCGAGAAGCTAGCGCTGTTAGCGGTTAGCCACCTCATTCTCAATGGCAAAACACTGCTACAACACATTCAAGTTCACCCTGCACTACAAAAGAAATTGTGTAGAACTGCTTACCTGTCCCTTGTCTGCACGTATTCTATGCAAAGTTGGAAGTCCATCCTCGTTTAGAAGAAGTCTCCCGGCTAATCCTGCCTTGTACTGGCCAAAGTTGGAGAACAGCTAGCTGATGTGGTAGTAGCCAAGGTGGTTAGCTAGCACCAAATGTTATGGCCGATGACGTAGACAGCCGTGCCAATTTTGACCAGCTCACCTGGAGACTGGAGGCAGGATTCATTCAGAAACCTGTATCTCACTCATAGCAGCATGGATGGTTTTTATTCCAAGTTTGTATGCATGTAGAAGCACCAGATACCCAAAATAATACCCTAAAATCCCAGAAAAAGCTTTTTTTTCACAACATGGGCACTTTAAAACTAACATTTTCCCCACCCATAATGACTGATTTTAATCTTGTGTGATACATGTTTTATTTCTGTAGGTCTTATTCAGCAAGGAGGCTGCTTTTTATCAACACGTAGACAATTCAGTGTTCATTTGATGCATTTTGTTTTTTTGGGGGGGAAAAAAATCCTAGAGTGATTACTTGGTCAAAAGATGAAACCAGTCGTTCAGTGCAAGTCTATCTGTTAGCTCTATCGACAACTACTGAAAAAAAGGAACTGGGGTGTTCTGCTTTTCCGTTTGAGAAGAGACAGATAACATCCCTCACTGTCACAGCGCAGATGTTCTCAGTGTTAGATAAGAAAAGTCAAAGTCACTCTTGTGGACAGCTTGCTCGCAGTCTCTCAAGCTCTGTTTCTGCAGAACTGATTTCACAAGAAAAGCAACTGTCCAGTCATCCCTCTGCAGCAGTAGTCAGTGGTTAACAGGGTTTCGCCCTGGGGCGTAGGTGAGGTCAGTAACATATGGGTAAAACTAGAAGTACATTTGTCCACTTAACCTTCCCATTGGATGTTGCTTTCCACATGTTGCTTTGGGCCTCCCTTACTTACTTACTTGTGTAACATCAACAATGAGATCCAACAGTAATTATTTTTGCATGCTGCAGACAAGTGTTTTCATACTAAAAGTCACAAAATAGAATTGAAAAAAGATGACTTTGAGGATACAGGACTAGAGATGACTTGCAGAAATTCACACATTAACAAATGTGTTAACAGGCACACCACAGATAAGAAGACTGCACTTTGTTGACAAGCAACACACTGTTGTCTTTCCTGCCTCTTTTCAACTGCTCCTTTTAGATTATTTTCAAGTGCATGCCGAAATAGCGTAAAGGTCCTTTGCCATTTTTAGGTCATTGTGAATAAGAGAAACAGGTGTAATTGCATCTGCAACATGCATTTACCTTACTAACCTGCAACATCATCTACAACAGCATTCAAATGATATCATTATATGATACAGTTAAAGTAATTTCACCTGGGTGACAAACAGTAGCACACACAGCCAAAACCAAATCAGTTGTGCTGGAACTAAACTGAGTTCTGCTAACTTTAACACCAGACAGCGTATTACTGGAACAGCGGAGGTGGTGCAGAGTTGAAATTTATGTGTGAAAGCCCAGCCTTTCTCCCCCCACCCGTCATGTGAACAGTGTTTTACACATCATGCAGAAACAGAGTGGTGTTTTCTGTGTGAATACTACAGGGAGACTGACTACAGATTGTAGAGCATCAGCTTCAATGAACTCGCACTAGTAACGGAAATGGTAAGAAATGGGGGAGATATTGGGTTCAAGGTGGAAATAGTTTCCAAAAATCAACATTATAGCCAAGGTTATTTTTAGTATTTATTTGTTTCAAGATTTTTTGGGGGCATTTTTGGCCATTATTTTTGACAGGTCAGATGAAGACATGAAAGAGAGAGAGGGGGAATGACCCGGTCAAACCCGGGCCGGCTGCATCGAGGAGTAAACCCACATGGGCGCCTGCTCTACCAACTGAGCTATCTGGGCACCCCTAAGATTACTTACAGTACATATCTCCAGCAGTGGAAACACTATGAAAAGTGTTTAAAAACACCCATCACCGGAAATAAAAGAATCCATAGACCCCAACATAAACCGCAGGCTTATTCAGGCATGACTATGCATGTTGAACTCTGACCTTTCAAACGGCCACCTCAACCCCCGGACATGCACAAAGACACAATGAGCAGGAAGCACCGAGCAGGTTACTTCACATCCACACACCAACGTCCCCACGATGATATTCTCGGTATCTCGGAGGGAAATTTACAACCAGAAACGGGCTGATTACAAACAAGGGGAGCTGCTGATCACTGTGATGGATGAGGGAGGTGATTTGTGGAGTGTTTACAGCATACATCCAAACATCTGGTTTTTTACTTAGAAAACGTGGCCTTGCTGACCCTGGGCCAAGATTTTAGGATCCTTGGGGGTATGTGATCATGCAGTAGTTAGAGTTAAATGAGAATAATCATACTAATACGTAAACCATAACGTTAATCAAATCAATGTACGGTTACACAGACAAAAGCTTCCCTTTCTGCTGCAGGACAAAGGATTTAAGTGAGTGAGAGTACAGGCGAGGAAAGTACAATATGTTTGGGGACCTCCTGTGTGAAAGAATAACTGTCTTGCGGTCAGCAGTGTCCAGTAAATCATTCATTGTGTTCACACCCTGTCCCTATCTGGTGGCTCCAGTTGGGGGCAGCTGAGAGCTCGATGAGGATCGGACTGGCAGGGGAGGGGGGCTTTATGCAGTTAAACCTAAGGAAAAGGGCTAAAATCAGATTGTAGCTGGGGGGGAAAGGGACGGAGATAGTTTAAAAGGGAGAGGGAGGGGGTTGTTACACTGTGGTTAGAGTTGTGGAGCCAAAGGAACCTGTGAGGGGATGAGATAGCATGATGTGGTTTTCATTGAGATGCCACAGCAGAGTGGAGGTGCCGAGGTGAACGCTCACACTGAGAGTCTGGGACCAAACAGAGACTAACCCAGGGAAAAACAGTTTAGCCACAATAGGCTATTGTGGCATGAATCCATTGCATGCTGTACACAGTGTAAAATCTACTTTTTTGTGATTATGTGCTGTATGACAAAAGGAAATCGCTGGTTTAAATTATGCTCTTAAGGTGGAATGTCTGGAAGTATAAAACTGCAGAAAAGACTGAATGACTTTTAACCCCTTGTTTCTATTTGAGTCTGCAAGAAGTGTTCAAGTTTCACTTGTCATCAGGCTGACCTAAAGTGAGACTATGTGCATTTTTAAAACTCTCTTACCAATGAAAAGTTGAATCCATGGTCCTGAAAAGGCTACTGTTGGCTTGTGTTAGCAAACTTCAGCGTTTTATTGTTGTGTAACAGATTTCATTGAGCCACTTTGCTGACTTGATCATTTTCTCCATTTTCTTTTTTTCTTTATTTGACAGAAAGACATAAACTGACTTATTACAGTCAGCGTGTGAAAGGAATATACAGACTGAGAACTTGTGTCACTTTTTGCATCATTGTCTCCATATTTTGTGACATGTAGCAAAAAATGGACACTTTTTAGCAAATGGTACAAACATATGGTACTGTACTGATTTGCACTGAGTCAAGACAACGTTTTGATACTCTGCTCCTCTTGACAGCATTCACATACATGTGGTATGTGGCCTCAGGTATATTTAAAACTGCGAGGAGTCCTCACAGTACTTCTAAAGTGACAGTGTCATCCGCAACTTTGACAAAAAAAGTGCTGCTGCGAAAAAGCAAACATAAAGACAATACCCCCCCCCCCCCCACACACACACACACACCTTGCCTCTTGTTGCGTTTACTGCGATTGGGCTTCTATTTCAATCACATACTTTCTGTAAGACTCAAAGAGCGAGAATCAAGGCCTGTGGGGGGGGGGGGGGGGTTTACAGAGAGACAAGAGGCTGTGGCAACACTGATAGCGTCTTCTCCACTCTGCGTTTGGTTTCCTGTTCTGAGTCAGTGTGTTACTCAGAGTTTGAATGTCAGAGTTACTGTCCCTTGCTGTGTCTTTCTTCTTCTGAGGATCATCTGAACGCCGTCAGTGTCAGCAGCTGAGTTCCAAACAGGACCTTTATTTTTCAGTTAAAATATTTTTTACATTTTAACTGAATGTCTCTCATGAGATGTGACTGAGCACCCACGATCTGTCCATACTGTAGGTTGCCATGTGGTGTATGAATGAACTGACAAAAACTAAACTTTGCTTCAAGTTTGAAACTCTCTTTATTCCACAGTGAAAAAGAGGATTAACAGTTTTGTTTTGTCTTTGCTTGTTGCCTTTTGTGTGAGAAATCATACAGAAGGGAGAATTCGATCAGTCTTTTTGATCCTTTTCAGCAAATTCACCCTTTTAGAATAATAAATCAATAATTAATACTTTCTAATGAAAGTCAAGTGCTGGCATCGTAGGAGTTATCAGATAAAAAAGCCATAATAAAAAGTGGTCTAAAGTGTAATGAGTCACAGAAATGTAACATTTTGCATTTACAATTCTACAGAGAGTCATCTTTAAAAAAATTTGGTTGACTTTAAAAGAAGATAACAGCTTGTAATAATGAAACAAAATGAATTCTGAAAAGCAGCTTACCTGATTTATTTTTGTACAATGCAAATGTCCAAAGATATGTCATAAGTGGACCCATTTATCAAAACACGAATCAGTGTTTTTGTTTAACTGTCATGGCTGACTGACATGAAAAATAATTTCTGAGAGTGAGAGGGGAGGGAGGGAGGGAGGGGAAGAAAGAACGGGAGGGTGTGTGTGTGTGTGTGTGTGTGTGTGTGTGTGTGTGTGTGTGTGTGTCAGTCTAAGGAGCAGTGGGTTTTGCGGTCTCTCTGCAGCGTGTGACTGATATTCAGACTGAGTTTAGGACAGAGTTCAGGACAGTGTGTATGGTCCTCAGAGCCGGGACACCTGCGCTGTCAGTGCTGTGTGAGTATGGGACATATGGGACAACAGTATGTGTTGCAGCCTTATGCCTCGGTTATCTGCGCTTTGCTTGCAGCTCTCTTAACTTGTTGCAGCTGCATCAAACAAACTCTGTTCTCACAACGGAGAGAAATCGATATCGCTTTGCTTTGGTCCGACCTTGAACAGACAGAGCGCAAATCCTCGCTATGATTTGAGCCTGACAGATTTCTACTGAAAACGTTTTGCGTGTTTGAAGATTTCATTCATCCTATTTTTAATATTCCACTTGGCACTGCATCCTTTTCTGCGTGTTCTTTCAGTGGACAGCCTAATTGGGGCTGAGCGTGGCCCCGGAGCGGTTTAATGATGTAAAAGAGTCGGGCTGGAGTCAGTGCGGGTAAGCTGAAGCAGTGTACCTGGAAAGAGATACCCGGGCTCCCCATCAGCAGGCTGTTGTGCAGAGCGGCCGTGCGCGTCTCATTAACAGGATCAATTTACAACCAGTCAAACAAATAGGTCATTATTATCCATCACAGCCACGCTCTGCCTGCATGGATCCACCAACACGCATGCATGTGTTATCACAAGATGCAAATGACATGGTTACAGTCCTGTTGTGAATCTCTAGCATTGCAAGCAGACTGGCAGGCGCACATATCCAATCTCGGTTTTAAATATTTTAATTTTTTGGGATGTTCAAACTACTTTTCCAACTGGACACCAATTGGACATGAATATATATAGGCTATAAAAAACTCTTCATCCGTATAAATAAAAAAGAAAAGAAAAGACTATATTATTATCATTAATATCACGCACTCAACTTGTTAAAGCTAAGGAAAGATTAAGTAAACTCTAGCCTATAAAACATCCATGTGAACTTCCTCTATATCTGATTCCGCCTCCGTCACATTTACAGCGATTAAGGACACACAATACGTCCTCTCCAGTCCCATATCTACCGGGATCCTTCGGGGGGGAAAGTGGTCCTGCTTTTGGCCACCTGCCCCGCGACACCTGGTATCCGATACGGCCTATCTGCGCATGCGTAATAGCCTGCCAAAAATCCCAACGCTGTCTCGCTTGACAACCAATAGTGTTCCAATCTGTCCACAGATAAAGTCAGAGCAGCGTGGAGCGGAGTGAAGTGGAGCGGTGGATTTCGGACCCGAGCAGCACTGAACCAAAAAAACAACAACATGCCGAGGTCTTTCCTGGTGAAGAGTAAAAGGGCCCACAGCTACCACCAGCCCCGGTACCTGCACGATGACTACAGTGGACTGGACACTTTTCTGGCACACGAGTGCGCAGGTATGTTCATTTGTGCGTAATTACGCACAAACAATGTTCAATAACACCAGTAAGAGCGATTTGTCCCTGTGGAAATTATTCACATCCGATTTAATTTCCTCTATCTAAAAATAGACACCAGTTGTACAGTTCATCAGATTCATTGCTCTCCTCTGCTGTCTTTAGAGACCAAATCTCAGGAGGAGTTTGAGTCCAACTTGGAGCCGCAGGAGGACGTGGCCGGCGGCGCTGAAAGACTGTCCCCCGGGTCCAGGCTGCTGTCCCCGGGGTCACTGTCCTCCAGCTCCCCGGTGAGCTGCGGAGGCAGCGTGTGTGACAGATCCTCCGACTGTGATTTCTGGCGTCCCCCGTCTCCTTCCTCCTCGCCAGGTGTGTTTTCATCCAGACCTTTTCTTCAGTTGTTTTGAGAAGTGTCAGGAGAGTATTAAACGAGTCTCATGTCAGGCTTATCTGTACCTGTAACATAAGATCAGTGAACTTCTACTCTCCAATTTAAATGATAGTGTTCAATCCATATCGGCTTTATGAACATCTTTGAACATTTCCAGCACTGTTAATACTTTTTTGATTTTTATAAAGGAGAACCAAGATCAAGTATAGGCATGAACAATGTGTCAGGATTATCAAATCAAATAGGGGAATCAATGGATACAAATGTTATAACAGCCTACTTTTTCATTGACAATAAGACAAATACCTTGTCAGTCATCAGTCGTTACACTTCTTGCACACAGATGTCTATTTGTTAAATGTAAGATGCAACATTTTGATGCGGGGACTTGAGGGTTTCCTTGGTTTATTGTTGTCTAAAGTTACCATAACGCATGTCACCCCATTTCCAGTAAGGCCCAATTAACTTTCCAAATGATCACATTTTAAGACACGTCATGTACTGCAGATCGCATTCATCAGTTGGAATATCCACTCACACTAAATCCATATTAACTTCCAGATTCAGAGAAATGTTCCACTCCAGCAGCGGGGGACGGCCAACACTTTAATGTCCCGCTCTTTCCTTACTCCTGGACGGCGTACTCCGGCGCTGAGCTGAGGCATCTGGTTCAGGGCCCCTATCATCGCCACCTCCAAGGCCCCAGGGAGCCTCACATACCCGTCAGCGTCTACGGTGCAGAGGACAGCGGCGTCGAGCCGCTTTACGCACAGCGGGGCCCCGTGGCCGGATGCTACCAGGACTTTCCTTCAACGGCCCACCAAATGTGCAGGATACGGACTGGAGACGAGCTGTATGTGGATGTAAAACAGAAGCCCCGCGGTGCGGAGATCAAGTCTGAAAATGACCTAATTTGCTCTAACATCGACTCAAATGGATCCTATAAGTGCATTAAATGTTGCAAGGTACGTTAACCTGAAGCCTTAGGCCTGCATGACCCAAACCACAATAACCCATTTGTTTCTATATTATTTGAGGTTCGTGATATGTTACATATGATCTTAGTGATGCCCATTATAATTGAAATGTCATTTTAAAGATAACATGTGTGACCGGCTTCGGGATCAGTAGCCTATCTATTTCCCATGATTAGTTTGAAAGCTAAGTAAAAATGTCATCCGTGTTTCCAAAGGTGTTCTCCACGCCTCACGGGTTGGAGGTCCATGTTCGGCGGTCGCACAGCGGGACGCGGCCGTTTGAGTGCGAAATCTGCGGGAAAACCTTCGGACACGCAGTGAGCCTGGATCAGCACAGAGCGGTTCACTCGCAGGTAGGCCTCTGCAGAAGCCGCTACATTAACTCAAAGGCCCCGATCCTGGACAGAAAGGCCCCGGATCCAATGTCCCTAACCAGTCTGACCTTTTACTGTATTTGTGCAGTTAAATCTAGAGTTTTAAGGGACTCCCCACTGATCGGCTATTTTAAACGTTTTACAGGAAAGGAGCTTCAGCTGTAAAATCTGCGGTAAAAGCTTTAAGCGCTCCTCCACGCTGTCCACGCACCTGCTCATCCACTCGGACACGCGTCCGTACCCGTGCCAGTACTGCGGGAAGAGGTTCCACCAGAAGTCCGACATGAAAAAACACACTTTCATCCACACAGGTGAGACGCTGCTCAGACTGGCATCGATACATGCAAAAAAAACGACCCATTTGGTTAATGCCTCCCCGTGCGTAATGCTTATAAAATGTCTCTATAGGGGTGTCTCAACCCCCTTCTCTTTCTACAACTGTCCCATCAATTAAAGGCCAAAATGCCCCCAAAAAATAATAATAAAAAAAACAACTTTTCCCAACTGTGTGATCTCTCTGCCACTGCAGGTGAGAAGCCGCACAAGTGTCAGGTGTGCGGGAAGGCCTTCAGCCAGAGCTCCAACCTGATCACGCACAGCAGGAAACACACAGGCTTCAAGCCTTTCGGCTGCGACCTGTGCGGGAAAGGTTTCCAGAGGAAAGTGGACCTCCGGAGACACAAGGAGACTCAGCACGGACTCAAATGAGCACACTTCGACCCTTTGAAATCCTGCGCTTCGAATGTACTCGATGTCTTGCCCATATTCTCCCGAATGTTACATCATACAATTATTAAGCCTGAGATATTCTGGTTGATTTGATGGAAATAAAGTTTATTTATCGAGTGTGTTTTTACATGATTATTCAGCATTAAGCATTGCTTTCCAAAGCTGTATATTGTTAATAATTTATCAAATAAATTATCACTTTTAAAATGATCAGTTTCAGATTTGTACATTTTCCTATATGTCAGGGTTTAAACATTCGTTTTTGGGGCTGAGTTTTTTTTAAGTTAGGAATTGACTAACCTTAAACGTCAGTCTTTATTTCAGTATCGTAAATGACAGGAACACATTTGTCATCATTTAGACATGTTTAGGTTTGAATCTACAACAACACATTTTTTAGAACAGTTGTAAAAACCCTACTCCGCCTCCGTCCACTGATTGCAGGCACGTTGTGAGAAACGAGAAGCTGTGTTCAGCCATCAATCACGTCCCCAATCTGCACGGCAGCTCCAGCTTACATCTCCACTATTACATAGAAAAACGTTTTGTAGCGTGCGCCACCTGGTCAAAACCAAATATGTCCAGATACACGCATTGTTAACATACCCATATAACAAATGACATTATGGTGCCATAAAGGTCTGTGTGAAGGAAGTGCGTTTTATGACAGCAGCAGCTCCTCAAGCACAGCAACGAGCAGCGTGTCCACATGGCGTTCTCACTGGGAAAAGCTGGGTGTGATTTATTTGGCCGAGGAGAGGTTAAACACCCAGGGCTCTAAAACTTCAAGGATGTGATTTGCACACATCTCACCACAGATTGTGTACATACTGTATTGTAATGCTGCTACACAATATTGACAGTAAGTAAAACAGCCTGCAGACCAGCAATGCAGTAAGTATTCCCATCCTTTACTTAAGTTAAGTATAATCAGAAAAATACTTTAAGGAGGCTATTAAAAGCAAAAGTACTGTAGTGCTGTAGATGTAGAAAAATATGTGACTGATGTACAATTATATAATATATCATTAGATTATTGTTTCTAATACTTTGATTTTAAAAGCCAGGTTTACTGTTAGTAAAATAGTTGGTTGAGGTGGAAATACTATTTTTTTATCGGATTGAACAAAGATTATGTTCATTATGGATTCATCTGATCATTTTCTTCTCCATTAATGGACTGTTTGGTTTGTAAAAATTCTAACTTCACAATGCTTTGTTTTGGCCTACCAACAGTCCAAAACTCAACAATATTACAAATACAATGACAGTATTTAAAAGGAAAAGCAGCAAATAATCAGATTGAGAAGCGGGAACCATAACATGTTTTGCTATTCATTTTTGCATGAAACAATTATCAAAATAGTTCCCAATAAATCTTTGGTCAATCGGTTTCAGCTGTACTTGTAAATACTATATATTGAAGGGAAGTTTAATCTATGCCAAAACTAAAATCTTAATTTGTAAAGTAACTAGTGACTAAAACTGTAAAGTAATTGTGGTGAAGTAAAAAGCACAAAATATTTCCCATCTAAGAAGTGTAGTGGAGCAGAAGTAGATAGTGGCATGAGAGGAAAGTACCTCACGTTTATGCTAAAGTACAGTACTCGAGTAAAAGTACTTCGTTAGAATCCAATACTACTGTAGACTCCACTGCTGTATCCTAGATTAGGAGTAATCACAAACAATAAAGGGACATGAGCTGTGGTTTCAAAAGTTGTTCCAACTTTATTTGTTGAAAACAAACATTATAGAAAATAACCACATCTTAATTTAAATCATTCAGTCATCCTGAGTGTATATCTAGTATTCATATGTCCATGTCTGTGTGTGTGTGTCATTGTGCCGGGGCTTTAAACAGTCGCACTATATTCAGAAGGTCCTGCTCCTGTAGCCCGAGCTCCTCCATCAGTGTGTTCAAATACTCGGCTGATGCTGGCGTCTCCAGGGCTTCTCGCACCACCGGAGACACCTCCGACAACCTGAAACGCAAAGAAATTCACGATCACACACTCCCGCGCTGACGCCGGGCTATTGTTGTTACAGACACCAGACAGCAAATCAAAACATTTACAGTTACATTTTGTAGGTCGCGTATATCCTAAAACTGAAAGCTCACCTCCTCATCAGACAATGTGAAGTTATTATCAAGCTACTGCGTTCATATTGAAGCTGCTGAATTCCAACAGTAAATCTTCGCACAGCAGAGCAAAGTGCAATAAATACACCAGAACTTGTTGCGATGTTGTACTGTCTCCCCAGTCATTCATGTCCTAAGATGTCTTATGCTGACTTTAGGTTTCTCCGTTACACGTTTGTGTTGTGAAACAACACATTTTACCACTATGACCAAGACAAATTTCCCCTGAGGAACAATAAAGTGTAATGCATCCAAGTTGTGTCACGGGATCCACTACGCTAAGGTATCGAGTGCTGACCGAGAGTTCCTGTTGTTCTCAAAGAAAACAGACCTGCTGAGTCATATGGCTAACTTATGAGTAGACCCCAGATTGCTTCTTTTAAAAACCATGCCCCGGATTTAAAGTTGTGCTAGTTTGTACTCAGCACAGTCCTCCAGATCCAGATAACCAACCTCTACTCACTGCGTCCATATCAGCATCTTTGTTTTGAGTCTTATTGTATCGGATATGATGTTACAGAAGATAAGAAACCTGGTTATTCATCTTGGGGGAATAATTATTATTATTCTGCCGCAGGCTGAAGTCACATCTCTTTCCGACTCCACCTTGGCCAAGGAGATGATGATGATATATATATTCTTTTGGTCTTACAGGTTGCACTTACATGTAGCTCTTTGTAGTCTGGCTCATTTGAGTCTAATGTGCGTGATTCTCGCTGTTCTGTGTTTGCACCTTCATGGTTGAACACACTTATTGGAAGTTGCTTTGGATAAAAGTTGGGTCTCTGTAAAGTATGGAGTTCTATCTGCAGGAGTGTCCCGAGAGAACGTCAGTTACGATTTGACACTATAAATAACATTGAATTAAACAGTATCCAGGTTTCCGATGGGCTGTGTGAAGTAGTGTCGTGGCCCTGAACATCTCGGCCACTCATTTCTCTATGAACAGAATGTTCAGAAAACCCGAATAAGGTGTTGCCACAGTTTCCTGGTAGTGGAGCACCCCACCTGGCATATCCAGTCTTCTGAAGTCAGGATATGATAATAACACATGTGCAACTAATAACCGGGATACTCCAAAAACCTGCTCAAAACGGGGATATCCAATGACCCAAATCCTCCTCTAATACACCTCATGTATAAACCTGATAGAGATGACTGAGAATGAAGAAATGTCATTCTTAGCTAGTTGTACCTGATAAGCTGGCATCTGAGTGTCATTATGCCTGCAGGAACATGGAATTTCACATCTGTACAGAAATGTTGGGATCCATCAAATCAGCACAGACCACCACCCCAGAGTAAATTGTGCTTACCTCCAGCTCTAAATCCACTGTTTGCAACCTTCCACCTGATCTCAGTCACCTCTCTAACCCCCCCCCCCCCCCCCCCCCCCCCCCCCCCCCCCCCCCCCCTCCCCCCCTCCCCCTCTACCTGTCCTGTGTACCTGAGTGGAGGTGCGCTGCTGGTTAATCTCCGGTTCACCCCAGGGTCTAGAGTTGCAGGGGGGGCATCCATTATTCAGCTGGCCTGAACAATAGAGGCCAGACTAGCTCCACAGCTGCCATGCAGCAGATAGATAAGGCAGCACCCCAAATTATTCATGATGGAGGAATGGAAGGATGGAAAAGCTTGAAGTTAAAAGGGAACTAATGAAATCATATAGTGTAGCAGTGGGACCTGTGTCACAGAGAATAAATGTTTCTGGGCTGCTTATCAAAGGTAAAATAAAAACCAACTGTGAAGCCATCGAGTGGCTCATAATGCAACAATTCCCAATATCTAAATATATACAGGTGATTAAGTGGTTCATCAGTCAGATAAAATCTGTGGTTTTAAACATGTATCTCTCAACATTAACAGTCACCTACAATCAGGCCAAAGCCCCAGAGCACGGATAACCAATCGCCCCCCCCCCCCCCCCCCCCCCCCCCCCCCCCCCCCCCCCCCCCCCCCCCCCTCACATACTGCAGCTCGAATGCAAAAGATTACTGAGCATTTGTGTAGGACGATTATATTAAATCTATTTCATTCTAGCCTAACCATTTCTATGTTAGGCTATTTAAGGAAAATGTTTGCAGTCACAAGGCTCCCTTACTTTATGAGTTATAGATTTGTGTTACTTACTGCCCGTCATGCTGCACAACACTTGCGGTTTTCCTTTGTTAAGTTCAAGAGAGCTCACAATGTAAGTTATGATATTGATACAAACTGACTTGGGGCCACTGAGGGAGTAATAAATCAGAGTCACCCGGGCATCAGGTGAAAGTTTTCCCAGCCAGGGCACATTTTAAGTGCTCATTTTGCTTGGATGTATACAGAGGACACTGTGTGTCTGTGTGCGCGCGTGTGTATTTAACTTCGAGAGTGTACAGGGCTTCTTGTGTATGCCTTCTGCCCTGGATCACGGATCTGGAGAGGGGCAATCAGGTGGAGATAAGGCCATGAGACGTCCGTGTGTACTCAGGCGGGAGCAGCACGGAACTGTCCATGAACTGCCACCAGCACGCACACGCAAACACACACACAAACACACACACACACACACACACACACACCCACACCATATGGCATGGGCTAGAAACAACGCTGCACCATGTAGCATCTTGCCAAAAGCACCATGAAGCTGAAAGTCCGTTTGAAAAAGTGTACATGTTTTCTTCTTTGAATGAGGAACAGAAGCTGTTGTGTCACTTTGATTTATCAATCTGCTAACGCAACAGAAAATGATAGCATAACATAACATTATGTCAGCTTTAGATCTGTATTTGTTTATTTCATATTCATGTTCAATATGTTTGTTTGTTTATGTATGCATCAACCACCAAGGCAAATTCCTTGATTTGGCAATAAATCTTTTTCTGATTCTGATGTGCATAACTGATTTTTGTTTACCTGATGGCGTCTCACACACAACAAAAAACATGTATTGCATAAGAGTGTGGTGGCTGTCCATTTCAACTTCAATTATATCACTTTGCTTTAGATTATTCATTAAAGGCTACATTTGATGAAGAAAACATCTTGCGCGTGCACACACACAGACACACACACAGACACATGCACAAGTGCACACACAGACACACACACAAACACACACAGACACACAGTAAAGAACAGTGGTTTCAAGTTTGCCGACTCGGTGTATTCCCCGGGAAACAATGAGCCTTGATTGCCCTGTCATCTCTTTATTCTCTCTCACGACTCTCATCAAAAGCTGAGGAGTAGACAGTCCAGCTGTCATGGGGCATCCTCTTAACCCTGAAGTAACACATTCACACACAGACACACACTCTGAACTTACAGATGGAGCAGCACAACGGCGATGAGGGTCCACTCTGCAGTTTTGTGGATGATGTTGGTGTTGCTGAACCTGTGGTGTTGAGACAAAGACATACAGAGTTATGTTAAGAACCTGTGTGTATGTGTTGCTGATCAATCTAACCACAAAGGGAACATGCACATCATTTTAGGCAGGAGCAACCTTCTCTATTGTCAGGTGTCAAAAATCAACTGATTCTGATGACGAGTAAACTAGGTAAACAAACTGGGCACAAGGCCGGAGCGACCGCCACAAACACCGGCTGCAATAGTACAGTGATGTATGCCTCAGTGACAGCGCTCTGTTTGTTCTTTGGTTCAAGCCTTTTGTCAGCACGTCCACTGACAGCAGAAAAGAGAATTCCTGGAAGCAGGACTCTGGAGGTGTTACTCACCACACAGTGATTTAATAGCCCTCCTGCTGAAAACAGCCTAATCAGCCAATGGGAACACAGAGTACTTCTATGGCAGGAAATGTTCAATTCTGGTGCAAGTTTGAAAGATTTTTTTCTTTTTTTCTTTTAAACAAACCACTTTACTGACTTCTACTGGATCATGTACTGTATGTATGTATAAACTGAAAATACTTTAAAAAAAAGAAGAACAATGGTGAAAGTAAGAAAAGGGATTTATTAGCTGGGGCCGACTATGAGGTGGTGACTGAAAAGTCTGTGAGTCTAGGTAACCGATTAGATTGGCGTGCGTCGTCGTTTCCAAAGCTCTCCGTTTGGGCCCGTCCAGACTGCAAAGCCACCTCGGAGTTTTTTAAAACCTAAACGGGGTCAGCAGTGTTTTCAACAGTCACCATTTTAGAGGCCCTGAAACGCTGAAGCAGTGTGGACGCTGGGCGTAAATGTAGCAAAATATACTTTATGGCAGAAGTGCTACAAGACCGGTCTATATGGTGGGGGAAAATGTGACTTTAATAAAAAAAACAAGATAGGGCACTGTGTTTGCACAATAGCCTACATTAGTGGTGACAGCAAGAAGTAGTAATAGAGGAGTCACCCCATGGCCATTGGTCCCAGTTCAAAAAGATATTTGTTTTCAAACCAAAACTTAGTGGTGTTAATGTGGCCTGTATGTCCAGCTGTCTGTCCTTCCATTGTCTCGAGAACTGTTGATTCGATCTACTTGCCGCTTGCCTAGTTTATTGCTGGGTATGAACAGGCCCCTTTAAACCCGGGCACTGCACTAGTGTTGCTAGTGCACAAAATGGCACAAACTAAAGAACATGGTCAACATACACAGGTGTTTTTTTACTTATATTGCCTTGTTCTCAGGACGCGGGTGTTGGGGGGCGTTTACATGCTTGATTAAGCTCCCTTGTTGCGCCTGCCTGAGTGGGATAAGTTGTTTCCTTGTTGATTAGACATTTCACAGTAGGAAAATAACAGGTGTAAAAAAAAAAAAATATATTAACAATGACTGAATTCAAAATTCTACGTTTGCTGCGTCAGTTCTCCTGGTAGTGTGCACTCTGGTTCACTGTGACCGCTCATTTAAATAAAACAAAGCCACCAGTGCGTTACCTGCTGCGACAAGTCTAACTCCATCCATTATATTAATATCTCAAGCAGAGCAGTGTGTTTTTTTCAAAAATGGCCTGACACTTGAAAATAGCATGGCAAAAAGTCCCATGTACGATACACTTAACCCAGGTGTCTTGTACATGTGACTTTTTGCCATACTATTTTCAAGTGTCATGTCAGAAAAGCACACACCAAAACTGACCATTCAATGAATGCATCTGTGGGATGTTGGGTTAAAGACAAAAATCCTCATTCACAGCTAGCTGACATTTTGACTCATTGAAAAAAAAGCAGGTTCTTTGTTAGATTCAAATGTCCCAGTAAGCCAGCATGCACAATATTAAGGCCCTGGAACTAACACACACATACACACACACAATATATTTCCTGTTCTGTTCCTGTCCACCTGTAGAAGGCACCAGAGTTCTTCATCAAACCTTCCCACAATGTTGTGGAATGTATCCATTAGAGAGAGAGAGAGAGAGAGAGAGAGAGAGAGTGTGTGTGTGAGTGTGTGAGTGTGTGAGTGTGTGTGTCCTTATGCAAGCAGACCTGCAGAGAAGAGTGTGTACTTGTGTGTGCTGCACTGACCTGAATGTCTTAACCAGGTTGTTCAGGTCAGTGGAGAAGTCGCTGATGGTGAGACTCAAAGGACCGACAATGTTTCTGAGACTGCAACACAACAAAGAGACAAACAGATGAGGGGCAAAGAGAGACAAACAACAGAAAAGTTTTCATTTTTACTGACGACAAACGTGTGCTATCAAAAAGGAGCTAGAAGGGTTCCAACTGACTAAATAACGAGTGTGTAAACTTAAGTTTATCTCACTAGTGTTTAATTCAATTCAATTTTATTTAGAGTATCAAATCATTACAAGACTCATCTCAAGACACTTTACAGATAGAATAGGTCTAGACCGCACTCTATAATTTACAAAGACCCAAAGATTCTAGTAATTCCTCCAAGAGCAAGCATTTAGTGCAACAGGTGGCGAGGTAGAAAACGTGGGACAGACCCGGGCTCTTGGTAGGGGGTGTCTGACGGCCCACACGTTAATCAGCACACTCACTTCCGCATGGTAACCTATGTCGGTTTGCAAGAAGCTTGGTGCTTGGGTGAAGCGTATACTATATGCTTATTGTTGTCACATATTCATTTTGTGACAACCTTGAAAGTATCTCCAGTTTTCACCAGCTGTTTTAATCCTGTGGAACCGCCCTTATGTGTTAATGTTGTAAATCATATGTTTTGTAAAGGAAAATCCCGCTCTCTAATCTAGTTTATAACATTTACATTTATTAAAGAAAACTAACGTTTTATCCTAAATGGTGATGCTATAGGCAAGAGCAGAGTGCAGGGTTTTCCTTTTCCCCCCCCCCCCCCCCCGAGTCATCAGAAGGACTGTTGGATGTGCAAATTGTTTCTTTGAAAAATGTTGTAATGTTAAAAAATGAATAAAAATCGTTAATCATGAAAAAATAAGCACACTCAGTTGAAAGACACATGCGCGCGCGCGCACACACCCACCAGCTGGTTAGCTTCTCCACTGTGATGCGTTTCTGGATGAGGTGCTGAGCCTGAGAGTCAACGAGCGGCAGAGCTGGGTCCTCTGTGCTCTGGTCCTGGACTGTCACCTGCTGGGGGAACAAAGAAGATGTGTGAGTGTTGGAGAGCAGACCTCAATACATACACACACTAACTGTCCAAATCACATTCCACAGCTGCGATTCTCAACCAGGGGTACTTGTACCCCAGGGGTACTGAAGCAGTTGCCAGGGGATACATGGAAAAATCATAGAGTGGCTCAACTAATTTGAAAAAAATATATATAAATCATGATTTAATAGGACAAACAAATGCCCATATCAACACAAAGTCAACTGTTAACACCTGAACACTACATGTTGTTGTTGAAAGTGTGTGTGAAAACTGGTCAGCAAATGAGCACAGAACTTTAGCTTGAAAGTAATTAAAAACAATGGTAGAAATAAATAATGAAAAGGTAATGACTCAATTGTTGAAATTATTAGTTTTAGCAATGGAGAAATGGCTCAAATAGTTAAAAGAAGATGTAGTCAGCCAGCGGCTGAAATAGTTAACTGAAAGTAATACATTAAAGTAACGCTAATGAATTTATGGTTGAAACATTCAGCTTCATTCAAAGTAGTTGTAGCTTGGAAGGCTAGTATTAAGAGGATTGCTGACAACAAAAAAAAACTTAAAATGAACAGTTCAATTGTATGAAATAATTAACAATATTCCCTGTTAAATAATGAATAGTGGTATGCATTTAGAACATAGATTGTGAATTGATGAGGGAATATGCAAGTTCATCTGCCAGGGCTGTGGGGGAACCATTTGTTTACACTCTATATTTCTATATAGTGCCTCCATGTGGCCATTGACTGTTACAACAAGGTAGGGCTGGGCGATATATCGATGCTGTACCGATATCGCGACATGAGAATTGATATTGTCTTCGATTTTGGTAAGACCTGGTTTTACAGGCTGCATTACGGGAAGTGGTCTCATTTTCGGAACTTACCAAACTGAACTAGATGTTCTATTGTTTACCTTTACCAGTGAAATCATGCACCAATAGTCAGCCATACAATATCCTCACAATATCGACATCGAGGTATATGGTCAAGTTAATCTCATCAAAATCAGTGAGCCAATAAGCATGTAGCACGCTTCTACCAAGATCTAATAGTGCTTATGATCTAAGATCTAAATATACGTTATTCCTGAGACAGGGCTCATGTAGTAGTAGCTAAAAAAAATAAAAATAAAAAATAAAAAATTGTGCTGTAATGTGTAGTGTTTTTTATTTTTTGTGATCAAATTTTTTAATTTTTCTGTAATGTATAATATGGAAATTTGCTTTTGTTTGATGAAACTGATTCAGGAACCGTTATCAAAGTCACAGTATTTATATCAAAACATTTTGAACAGATCCCATCCCTACTTAATTCACAACCCTCCTCTCTTTTGCCTTTTCGCCTCCCTCACCTGGTTTCCATGCAGCTCCTTGGCCTCCTCCGGTAGAATCCAGGTCCCTTTATAGAACTCCCTGACTCTAAGCTCCAGCTGTTGGGTCTCCTGCCGCAGCGCCTGGTAGTCTGGAACGGCGGCAGACGCTCTCTTCTGCACCCCAGCACCAACCCATTCTGCATCCTCATTGGTCACGTCATCCTCCAAGTCGTCTTCATCCAGCTCCTCATCTTCCTCGACGACAGGACAGCCTAGGGAATAGTAAGCGCCGTACAGGAACTCCAGGGTTTTGTCAGTGCTCCAGTCCTTCAACGTTCTTCTCAGGCACTCAAGGAGATTGAGCCGGATGGAATGGGGTTTGGCTCGGGCAGCGTGGTCCTTGAGTAGGTCTTGTAGCCCTGCTGCTCCTCTCTTGCTCACACCCACCTGGGTGATGTTGAGGCCTGGCTGGCTGCTCGATGCTGTGTCGTGGCCGTCCTGAATCGTCTCGATTACGGTTGAAGCAGGGAGAGGTTTTCTTTCCTTTGAGCTGTTTGAGTCTCCACACGGAGGAGAAGTGATCCGATTTGTGTGTTCTGCTTGTGTGGCTGTTGAGTCGACAGGTGGGGGAGCAGGTTGAGTGACTGACTCCGACAAGCTGCACAAATTCAGTTTATCTGTAGCCTCTTCCACACTGTGTTGGTCTGGCACCAGCTCTCCATAAGGTCTGTCTGTGTTTGAGTTCAACTGTTTTTTAGCATCAGTCCCAACTTCTGTTTCACAAGAAAGTGACTCCTGTCTATTCTTATCTTCTCTCTTTTTCCCCTCCCTCTCTGCAGCCTGACCCTCAATCCCCTCTTCCTCACCCTCCCTCCCCTGTTTCTTTCGCCTCTCCATCATCCCTCGATCCCCTTCATCTGTGTGTTTAGGCAGGTCGCCCCAGTGCACCCTGGGTCCCTGCCGCTGGGAAACCACGCTGGAGACAAAGTCCTGCTCCTCTTCAACGTCGCTGCTTTCATTGCGGCTGAGGGCGAACCCAGCAGAACCCTGCCGGGAGCTGGGAGGGTCCTCGGGTGGAGCGGCGAGAGGGTCCTCAATGTCATCCACTTGTAGACGCCTCTCCAACAGCTTAACCTCCTCACCAGAACTCCCGCTGGACACACATGGGTTACACTGAGCTAAGTCCTATTCACACAATACTATTATCATCAGTGGACCTCCTGTGATTTATGAATTACCTGCCACGTCTGTGGTCTCGATTGGCGCATTCACACGGGAGAAGTGAAATCTGCCTTTCCCTTGAATTTACTGACATTATCCCTGACATTTCATGATTTCAATGCTCTCTTTTAGAACTTTCATTTATCATTGGCAACGCAGCCAATACAACCCCAAACACAGATGTTGATTTGCACGGGCCTAATGTTGTCACACAACCAGTTTTTGGCCTATTAGAAGGTCATTTGCCGCGGAATATTTACTTTACAAATTTCAGACGTGACAGATTGGCACGGGATTAAGATCACAGACACCCTCCGAAATCATAACTAATACAAGTTCTAAGTGATACAAGTCCTGTATGCATAGGACTATCTTTTATAAAACCTGTCTTAGAGTTAGAAAATCAAACAATCTAAAAATGTTTAAGAATGTAATGTATGATATAAATTACTCAGAACTAAAACAAATTACATTCTCTGATAGTATTTTTAAATATGAATTATTTAAACACTCAAGCAAATACCTACCCATCTCTTTTCTTCATCAGTTTAATGTCTTGAGGACTGTCAGTGAGAAAAAAAGTTAAACACACAGTCTTAGAAAATTAAAATATGCAATGATCAGTTGATAGTTAGTGGGACAGCACACATACCTCTCATGTTGCCTGAGCCAAAGAGGTGTGTTTGGGAGTTGTAGCTCAAACTCTTTGGAGGCTTTGTAGCAGAAGTTACTACAAAAACACTAATCACAAAAGAGAGACGCAAAGACAATCTTTATTTTGACCTTTTGTTCCAAAAAAATGCATACATTTTTTTTTTTTTTTATTTAGCAGCACTTACCTTGCGCTCTGTGATGTCGTACACCTTATTGGTCTTAGTAGAAATTCTATACTTTTGAATTGGAATCTATAAAATGAACAGTAGCACTGGGTTAGATTAGAAGCATGAAACACCAGAGACACATTGACGTTAATTACTTGCATAGGACAGTAAAGACTGATCTAAAAGGCTCTTACCTTGCCCAGTTTATTTGAACATATGGGATAACCACACAGTTTGGCAATGGATCTCTCTTCTAAAGCATCTTTGTAATTAGCAGGCGTGATAAACCTTGCCTGTAAAGAAGGTAGACAACAACAGGAGAAAATAAGTTTGTTTCCATTGTATTCTTATAATGCTCAGTGAATTAAACCAAAAAGCCAAATAGGTAGTAGCTCAGACCATAGGGAGTTGGGTTGGGAGACAGAGGGTTGCTGGTTTAAGTCCCAGTACAGACCAAAGTACAGGGTGTAGATCGGTAGCTGAAGAGATGCCAGTTCACCTCTATAGTCTACTCTAAAAGACTAAATATTCATATATATATATATATATATATATATTTAGTCTTTTCCTGGTTTTAAAGGCTGCATTTTAGTAAAGTGATGTCATTTTGTGATGTCATTTTTTGAACTTACCAGACTGTTCTAGCTGTTTATTTGCCATTACTCTCTTAGTCATTGTATTCACATTATTAATGATAATGTATCTCAAATGTAATCGTGAAAATATTTTGTTAAAGCACCAATTGTCAACTCACAGTATCGACATTGAGGCATTTGGTCAATAATATTGACATATCTGATTTTCTCTATATTGCCCTGCACTACTTCCATGTGTCTCGGAAACATAACAAAGATGGGAAACAGGATTCCATTTAAAATGTTAAATCATTTCAATTTTGGATGTTGACAGACCCATATTCTATAGAATAGAAACACCGTCACAGTCAACGTGGTAAACGTGGTATAATAGTCGATGGAAACAGATTGCAAATGTAAGTGTCCAGATCAACATTAAAAGTAGCTAGGTGGTGACATAAAAGTAAAAGACCAGAGTAATGCCAGAAATAACATAGGAGCAGGTAGGCATTTCTGTTCAGGACTTTAATACATTGACAATCTCAAAGCTTGTTTCATGTCTAGCACATGGCTCACATATGTTAGATATTTAGGGTTGAGCTGTGAACTGAGGCTTCTGCCAGTCTGCTGCTAAAGTGAACTCAGGTAATACATACGCAGTCAACCAGGAAGTCTTCAGCCACGCTGTCCTCCAGAAGACGCTCCACTATCTTCAGGGCTCTTCTCTCCAGGTCCAACTTATCCCTCAGCATCTCTGTCACTACCGCTCTCCTGACACAAGATAGATATAGCACACCCATTAGAAGAAGTGTTGGTGTGGTTACTTGTTGACATTTATTATTAATAAAGTCGAGTAAGACACAATGTGAAGGTGCGCCTCATCCAGGTAATCCAAGATTACAAATCGCTTCTATTGGACTCCCTCCAGATTGCTTAGAATTGGTCTGAAAGACATGCCAAATTTTTTATATATATATATATATATATATATATATATATATATATATATATAGATATAGATATAGAAATGTAAGACTGAGGACGGTTAATTTCTTTATGTCCTATGGTCCTGTGGTTTGGTCCAGGACCAGGATACATGATAACCGATGTTGGCTTGCAGGGACCCAGGTTGTATTCTTACCCAAGAATATTTGTTCTGGGAGATGGGCCAATTCTTAGCGGGATGGATACGCACATAAGAAGCTGGGTCCAGACTATTTTGATGATCTGAGTCAGACAGATTGTTTTAAGAGGATGGAGGAATGAAGGGGTGCCATCAACCCAGGAGTGGGCTTGTGAGATGGCTAGGGTGGCAGCATTTGAAAAAAAAAAAGTCATATAAACAGTTTGCCAGATTGAATTTCTACACAGGACAATAAGGAACGTACTTGAGCTGTCTGGTGGGCTCCTAAAAAGCTTTGTGCTGTGAAGAACTGCATACAATTTGCTTATTGTGTTATTACATATACACACACACACACACACACACATACATATATATATATATATATACATATATATACATATATATACATATATATATATATAGAGAGAGTTTGGATTACATTTGTCTATTTAGTTATTTTATTTTATTGAATATTATGTTATTATTTCATATTGTCTTAATTTCGTCTAAGTAAGTGGTGATGACGATTAGCTGTGTGTGGGTGGGTGTATTTATGTTGTGAGTTGTATGTTCTGTATATATATATATATATATATATATATATACTATTATATAGTATATTAAGACTGTTAATCTTTAAAAAAAAACATTATTGTGTGAAAAGGTGGATTTGCTGGACATTAGTATACAACTGTAGCATCCAGTGACACACCTTCTTGCTTCTTCTTCAGCAGCCAGGGCTTTGATGCGCTTCCCACCTGCCACACAAACAACAACATGATTCCAGGGCTAATAGGACTCCAAAAGATTCCCCACTGAAGATCTGTCTATGACACTAGTTAGAATAATTTCATTATCAAGAATAGACAAGACACCGATGAAGTTATATATCGAAGTTGGTTGTTACTTGTGAGCACAAGGAGACAGTTTCCACACTACAGATTAGTAAAGAAAATGCCTAACTTAAGCCTCAAACAGTTATTTATGTATGAAATACAATCATAATACAGAGTTGATGACATCTCCCTTGCATGTTCTTTTCTCAGCAACACACCGTGTTTTAGACAAGTTAGCCAGTGGCTCCATGTTAATTGAGATTACTACTCCTGAAATTACTAATTTAATCTGGACCTGGTCCAGTGGGGTCTGCTTTTGGAAAGAAATTAGTCCTTTCTCCTTTATTGCATTTTCACAAAGAGAATAATGCTTTCACAAATGTGAAAGTGGGGTTGAGACGGCTTTTCAAGCAGCTTTACCCAAACTGCGTAACATGCTTTCACAACAACAGATGCAAAAATCAGAGAATAAGTTCCCTTTAACGTTAAAATGAATTGCCAAATCGTAAGCTAACTTCCGCGTCTGTTTGGAAAGCCTAATGTCGATATGAAAGAACACTTTCTTAGGTGAAACTAACCTTTTTTAGAGGTTTTATCGGAGCCTCGGCTCCTTCTCCTCTCCTCGGTCTCCATGGTGTTTCCGTTTTCTACTTGCTTCTTCCACTTTGACCTATGACATGTTTCATTCTACGGCAAGCCCAAGCGGACCATCGCGTCGTCTCATCATTTCGCGTTAGCGTGGCTAAGGTGGGTGTCTACCTTATTATTGTCCTTTTTTTATCACTTTTATTTCGGTTACAGCGCGCGCTGTGTGGTCTTTGTTTGTACAGCTGGACGGCACATGAAAAGGTTTGTTTTCAGTCGAACGGCTAAGCTAATTCAGAATTATATACCAGCGTTCATGTTAACGTTACTTTCCTCTGTTCGGCTTTATTGCACACACAGGCAACGGCTTATTATTGGACATTGACTTACATATAAATGACGAATTAACTCAATTACAGCTGTGGGAGTTTGTTTTCACTTGTTTTTTAATTAAGAGCCAGTTAATACGTGTACATTATTTTGACATGAAGTGTCCTGTCTGACTTGTGCGTGAAGATAAAGCCCGCCTGCAGACAGCAGGGATGGCTCTGGAGCAGCTCAGTGATGTGGTCCAGAGATGTGTGAGTGCCTTTCGTACATGGATCCACACCTTCCACGTTTTACTACTATGACTTGGTTCTTCACATGTACAATGTTATTCAGTGCGGTTACTCACTTGGTACAAGTGATCTCAATGTGAATAACAATAGTGGTTCCTCCTTACTAGATCCATGCACTTTCCCAGACAACACTGGCCTCAGTCTGCTCCATTAGTTTAAAAATAGTAAGAGACATCTTTACAGGCCATAGTGTTGCTAGTGTCTTTGCTACATTAAATTAGGAAAGCCTTGAATATTAAAGGATATTTCACTAATGGTTAAAAGACTTTAGGACTGCATCTAACAATTATATACATTAATAACTGACTTGTAAATTAACTGCAAACCTTTAAAAGGTCAGAAATTGTGATAAGTGTTGCTCCCAATTTGTCACATCCTAAAGTGACATGTAAAGTTTACTAATTTGTCCAAACAACAGTCCAAAACCCCAAATGTATTTACTTTACAAATGAACTAAAAAAGAAAAAATTCTCCCATTGAGAAGCTGGTCACTGTCATTTTTTGAGCTTAAGAATGACTTCCTCATCAATTTGCTGCATTAAAATGCCTATATTTTGTCTTTTTATCCCTCCATTTGTCTCTCTTTCACACAGCAAGCCCTCCCTGAAGACAGCTACACCACCGAGGACCATGACGTATTCACGATTTCTGGGCGGACCTGCATCGAGGAGGGAAACAGCGCACAGGTCCTCAGTATTGTCCTGGATGAAAAGAATCAGGTACTCAGAGCTCACCTGTTTTTTCAGCACGTTGACTCGTGTTTGCTGCACGTCGTACTGCATTATCACCCTTCTATCCCTCTTTCTGTAGGACATAGTGAGATGTATGGGTTGGAATCTGCTGCCTCCCCTAATCCAGGTTCTGCTGAAGAAAGAAGACAAGAAGCTTTCTCACTGCCTAGCCATTTTCAACCACGTGCTACAGGTCTGCTCATCTGCTCAACAGTTAACCACAATCACAAGTTTAGATTATAATATTTAAGATAAAACAGTAGTTGGAATTCGATACGATCCACTGACAGATCTAGCCGTGTGTAGATGCTTGCGCGTTGGGATTTTTCTTTTAAGGGTTTAGGTTTTGGTTTCCCAGACTTGCAGACCCAAAGAGCTGCTGATTGGCTTGTTGGAGCAGCTGGAGCAGGATGACCCTGACACCATAGCAACAAGCCTCCATCTGCTGTTGAACCCTCTACAGAAAGGTGAAGCACATTTCTTTGAACATGTTCTCCAATATACTTACTAAAGGGGGGGGGGGATTCAAAATTGAATGTATTCCGATTTTCTTTTGCAACAATTTCTTTTCCTATATATACATCAACATTTTTAAAAACTAATAATTCCCCATCAAATTTTCTGTTTATGAGGTACCGCCAGCAGCGACTACCTCATTTATGTTTCCAAAGCAGAGCAAAAGTAGAAAATGCAGAACATCCATGTTATGTTGTTCTTTACAAAATGAAAAAATGTCAGACTGATTGACTGACATGTTACATGCGGTTGCTTTGAAAAAAATACTTTTTAGAAATGTCTCATGATATATCGTCTCTAGAATTGTATTATTCAACTGTTCAACTGTGCCCATTTGATTTGCATTACGATTCTAGACGTATTACAAATCAAATCGGCGGCCATGTATCGTGAAAGAATCGAATCGGGACAACAGCTTATCGTCCCAGCCCTAATCCTTACATTAGAACTCAAAAACAGAACCATTTCTATTTCTTCTGTGCCTTCTTCTCAGTGCTGCTGTGCCTGGGCAGCCGTAAGGCGTCGTCCCTGGGCATGACCCTGTCCTCTGTGCTGGACCAGGTGGCCAAACTGCCTCTTCCTCACACCAAGGAGCAGGAGGAGGACGACGTCTTCTCGCTTTGTCGCTGCTGCACCGATCTGATAGACTTTGTCAAGCCTTTTGTCCTCGAGGCCAGGCAAAACGTCCTGAACACTGAGGCACAAAATGAGAGTGAGCAGGGCGGGGATAACGAGGACGAGCTGCAGACAGAACTGCTAAAGTTGTGAGTGAGAACATTTACATTCACAACTCGGACGTACATAGCAATGCTGTGAGACAGAAACCTTGTCTCTCCATATTTCCTTTTCATTTTGCTTTCATAAATCAATGGTATCGGTCCCCCTGTACATCTGTCTGTGTGTATTACACATATTTAAACAGTGACAAAGCAATTTTGCCGGTAAGTAGGTAGGAAGGTAAGTAGCTCCACAAAATGGTTTCAAATGAGCCTTTTCTCATTTCCTAAAAAAACAATGGTTTTAACCATACAGCATACCTGACAGATACAAAATGAAATACCTGCAGGATGAAGATGCTGAGGTTGACTTCTTGTCTTTTTCTGTCTTAGCTGTATGAAGACTCTGCGTCATCCTCTGCTGGAGGTTCAACTCAAGGATCCGGACACTCTGGCTGTGTCTCCCCTCAGGAATTTTGCCACAGAGATTTTGGTACAGCTAATCCATTCACCATAATATTCTGGAAAGAGCTGATGCTGCCTTGTAACTTTAGTGCAAAGGTTGTGATGGGGCCTGGCCTGCAAATTGGACTTGTGTGTGTTTTTGTGTGTTTTACAGAACATCCTCAGTGCCATCGGAGAGTCTGTCCCCAGTCTTGTGTACCAGCCTCTGTTGAAAAGAAAACAGGTTCCGGGTTTTCTGGAGGAGGAGGTGTGTTATCCTAAAGAGTCTTTGGCCAGCCTGGCCCACCTGGTGTTTGTCCATCACCTGGCCGCGGATACGTTCCCCAGTGTTTTTAGGTAAGATAGGAAAAAAGTATTCTCATAAATTAGTAGGACACTGATGAGTTTCTTCCAGAGGTGGAGAAAAGTACTGAAACATTGTACTCAAGTAAAAAAACAATACTTAGATGTAAGATTATGAAAAAAAGGGAAAAAATTATCAAAAATAATCTTCACTCAACATATAACTTGAATAGAATAATGATAAAATAATACTACACAAATACTTCACTTCAAAACATAATCAAGTACATTTTAAATTACAGATTTTAAAAACAATTTGAAAAATACACAACAAAACTACTCAACACAGTAATGTGAGTAAATGTATTTTGTTACTTTCCACCTCTGGTCTCTTCAATCGTGGCTAGAAATTAGCACTGGACAACGCTGCTAATTGATTTATACAGTTTGACCACAAATAATATTGAGAATTTAAATGCGTTGTTAATCCTCCGGACTCTCTGTGTTCACAGTCCTGTGTTCTGTCTTCGGAGTAACATGGAGCACATTTGCCTCCTCCTGTCCAGGTGAATACAAGACCCACTATTGTTGGTATCTGTTCTGTGTTGTTGATGTCAGCTGACTTTCATAAAACAACTCATATGATGGCAGAGTTTGGCAAACACGGTATTTGTTTGGTACATTATCACTCAAATTGAGTTTTTAAGCTTCTGATATCTATATATCTATATATATAGATATATGTGTGTCATTGATGTTGGATGACAATGAGGAAACTCAAACTTTGAAATGGAAAAAGGTTGCTCTGCTTACTTAAAGTTTACATGGCACATTGGCCATTTAAACTGCATGTTGATATTGATAAAAACACAACTCAAATTTAATCTTTCTTTTTTTAAATATAACTGCCACACTGAATAATTACAGACTTGGATCTTACGGTTCATGTTTGGTGTGTGCTGTTGAATTTGAGCTGAACCGCACATAACTTCTTTTTTTTTTTTTTTATTCTATTTGGTTGACAGAACCGAGGAGTTCCGGATACAGAAAGGACTGGTGAGTAAAACTGAAACCAAAGAACTAAAGATAAAGAGTTACAGGCTGTGACTTTGTATTGTGGTTTGCAAATATTTGTCAGGGGATGAAGTGACAAAAGAAAAGAAAGCAGAAACAAACGTTTCTTGTGGCATGCAATACGTTTTCAGCTGTTACGAAAAATAGTCTTGTAAGATGTTGTTTTTAGAGTTTTGTAGTGTGACGGTGTGTTTGTGTGTGTGTGTGTGTGTGTGTGTGTGTACAGGAGCTGTATGAGAAGAGTCTGGTGCGTGTGGAGGATTGCAGTCTGCATGCAGATCTGCTGGAGATCAAAACCTTCCTCACAGTCCCTCAGGTGAACCCAGGCCCTGATATGGAGCTCAGCTCGGACTCTGCTGTGGTTCTCCCGGTGTGATGCCTTGATGATGCGTGGTTGTTGATTTCACCGTTTGTTTTTCAGAACATGGTGAAGGTGATGACGATATGTCCGAGGCATGATTTGGTAAGTCTTCACCTACGGTAAGTAGATAGTAGAGCCTGACCAATAAAGGATTTTTAACACCGATATCGATACAAATAATAAAAAATTGGATATTCCGATATATCGGCTCATATACATATTTTTTTTTAAACCGATCTACCTGCCATTAGTTATTTGTAGTTATTTATGAGTCCACACTAAGATGATATGATAAAGCAGTTTAAAAAGAAACTTAATTCAGATAAATTAATATATATATCGGCCATTATAAATGCCAATACCGAAGGTTTGGATTATGCCTAATATCTGCCCACCGATAAATCGGTCGGGCTCTAGAAGATAGTATAGACACATTGTGCAAAAGTAACAATAGCTGGGTTTAAAGGGCGTATTCGTATCATTTAAATTCCATAGGTACTGGACTTATCAATGACATATTTTGACTTGTACTGTATATGTATGAAAAATGAATGATGTTTGAAAATCAATATATGTACTTCTTTGTCAACAGAGAACCAGAGGTCTGAAGGTGTTGCAGCTAAGCATTGATAAGTTTGACACCGAAGCCAAGTACAATCTTTTCCAGTAAGGCCCCCCCCCCCACCACACACACACACACACAACCGTCTCTCTGTCCCACCCTCCAGCGTACTGACAGTTACTGGTCGTCTTGTTTTCAGGTACATGCTGAAAACCAGTAATCACTCAGGAGTCGAAGGCTACGTCATCAAAAACATCAAGAACCAGATAGACATGGCCCTGCAGGTGAGATGGCATTTTAAATTCCTTGCTGATTTTTCACAAGTTCTGATGCAGTAACTAAAAGCTAAATGAGTGTCTGTGTAGAGCGGGTTGTAATAAAAAATGTCTTGTATGGGCGCCTGGGTAGCTCACCCGGTAGAACAGGCACCCATATATAGAGGTTAACTCCCCGACGCAGCAGCCGCGGGTTCGACTCTGCCCTGCGGCCCATTGCTGAATGTCCTTCCCTTTCATGTCTTCAGCTGTCCTATATAAATAAAGGCCTAAAATGGCCAAAAAATAATCTTAAAAAAAACCCAAAGATGTCTTGTACAGTGAAAGTCTGTCTGTCCTCAGCCTGGTAACAGTAACGCCTGGTTCGTGGGAGCTCACCTGCTGCCTTTGCTGCGTAAAGTTCTTCGTCTGCCAGACGGCCCAGAGACCGACCTCCTGCATTACCTGGACAGGTACACACACACACGCAAACACACACAAATGGCAGGAAACAGGGTGCATGAACAAGTTACCAATCTATCCGAGTACTAACTTACCTGACGTGTAATAATGAAGAATGTCCCAGCCAAAGCCAGCTTTCTTCTCCTGACAGCATCATTTGAAGTTGATGTGCTAAATGAATACTAAAGTGTGAACTAAAGTAGGTTTAATTACATACATAATACACATTTGGGGTGGCAGTAGCTCAGTCCATAGGGAGTTGGGTTGGGAACCGGAGGGTCACTGGTTCAAATCCCCGTATGGACCCAAAAAGTTGGGAGCGTGGATTGGTGGCTGGAGAGATGCCAGTTCACCTCCTGGGAACTGCCAGGTGCTCTTGAGCAAGGCACCGTACCCCCCCGACCGCTCAGGGCGCTGGTTCAGCTGGCAGCCCACTCACTCTGACATCTCTCCATGTATAGTGCATGTATAGGTCCTGAGCATGTGTGTGTATTTCAGGCCTGTGTGTGAGTACTAACAAAAAGTGTGTACACAGAGTGTAGTGCAGTAATTTCCCCATTGGGGACTAATAAACAAATTATCTTATTATCTTATCTTATAAAGCTAAAATGTAACGAAGCATTGTTATGCGTCAAAATAAAAAGTATGAAAAGCCATTTCCAAATGAGTTGCCAAAAAGCTAATCAGCTCCGTCAAAGCTCTCTCTGTATTTCTCAGTGTGACTACGTTTACTAAATGGTGTAGTCCGGCAGCTTTAGTGCGCAAAAGCTCGAGTGATGCGATTTACGTCAGCAGCGTTCAGCTTTGAAGACGAAGAGGACAGAAGCATTGCAAGATAATTACCTCTTCTGAAGAGTCCATCATGTTTTAATCCTCCGTGTCCTTCTTGATTTGACTGGTTAAACACTACTAGCAACTGCGTGGAGGGGTGGGGGTGGTACTCCCACAGCCACGGGGGAGACAGAAACCAAGCATTATATCTTAAAGCCAGATTGTTTTTTCAAATTACTGCTTCCAATGTTATCTTTTTGTGTTGTTTTAAACAGAGTCATGGAGTCCCTGAACTTGCTGCGTTACCTCGTCATCAGAGACAAAGTGACAGACAACCAGGTGAGTGTTGATCCAATCCTGTAAATATCAGGGAGCAACCGTGACTGATGGTTTGATGCATTTTTTTTCTGCAATTAAGCTACCGGCCATTATCTCAGAAGATGGTCAGAACAACATCCAGCAACATGGTGCATCAGTTACCTACACTCATGTTTTCTTCTGCTGTTGTGATCTTGCAGACGGGGATCTGGACAGAGCTGTATAAAATAGAGGATACGTTCCTGAAGCCGCTCCGTGTTGGAGTGAACATGTCCAGAGCTCACTATGAGAGGGAGCTCCACAACACCATGGCGACCAACAGGGCTAAGGCCAAAGGTCAGGCCAGCACACTCAAACCACTCACTAATATAAAAAAAAAAACTCTCTTGGAATAACAGCCTTTTTCTTTTACAGAAATCTATGAATAGTTCATATATTAAAAAAAATATATATAATAATTAAAAAAAGTATAGTTTAAAAAAACCTGCATGATTGCGTTTTCCCACAGAGGAGTCTGTGCTTTCTGTGTCCGTTGGCGACGAGAAGCTGCCGAACATGACATCAGAGTCCCAGATTCAGGTCAGTGACGTTCATGTTCATATAACAAACTGGATTTGTACAGCGCCGACCTGATTGAATTCTGATGTCCTTTCAGGCTCTGCACTCAGCCCTGCACACGTTTGACATGATCGAGAGCGTGTTGGTGCGAATAGAGGAACTCACCGAGGTGAAGGAAAATCTTTAGACCGAGCCCATCAGTTTTACTACCAGAGGTTGTCATCGTCTCAGGGCCTAGCAAACAAAAAAAAGCCTCTGACTGTTCCACCTGTTTTACTTTGTTAATGAGCAGCATCAGCTGTGGATACATTATTTCAACAGTTAACAAGTCACGCATTGCTAGTGTGTTTTTTACTTTTCAAGTTTTCAGCAAGTCTGCTGGGTACTTTAAAATGTTGCATACATCGTCTATAAAACATTCAAATATTGACTAGAAACTTTATATTGCTTCTGTAATAAATGTTCAAACTCTTCAAAGTGCTGTCTGGTTTGTTCCATTAAGTGTGATGTTTTCTGTGGTAAAAACAAAGTTGTGGTTTGGTTAATTCTGGAGAAGGCATCTGAAATGTGCCTGCAGATTATTGGGTACTTCAGTGTTATGATAAATTAAATTTATGAAGCAATTTAAGAACTAGGCACCAATGTAATTACAAGGCTATTAGTTAAAAGTGGTCATAAAAGTTTCAAGTGTGTGAGTAATTACAGAGATGATTAATGAAAACTAATTTTATTTTTACTTTCAGTAAACAAGACAGATAAGTAAATGTAAATGGCAGCCACTTGCTATGTTTGTCCCTTTATTAGAAAATTCAAAGTAGAGTGAGGCAGACATTCTTCAGTGTTTTAAATAAACACAGCTTCCTGCAACAGACACATTGTCATATAGCAGTATTTAAACTTAAATTCATGCCCCTTCATACGTTAGAAATAGTCACTAAATACAGCGCTTATATGGTGTTCTGGCAGAAGTGACAATAAACAAAAGACTTCCCTTGTGACAAGACCTAGTTTACACTAAACAGAGTATTTGTTGTCTTTTTTAAAGTGTTTTCCTTTTAAAAAAAAGACTCAAATTTTCTAAGCGTCTCATTTGGTCTTTGAAGTAAAAAAGTACAGCGTCCAACAGTCCAACCATTGACACAAATGGCACTGGTCTGCGAGTTTAATGCCCTTAGTCAATACTCTGGTCCTCTCAGTTATAGCTAATGGTGCACACCTAGAGCCCTTTTAGCCCTTTGCAACTGAATTATTTCTCATATGGGGACAGACTAACCTTCCTTGCTGGGTTACAATTCATAAATTAAATAGTAAGTATAACATCCCTTTGTCTTTGCATCATCCAGTTTATTAAATCTGAACCAAAGTCTAGGAAGCTGGCAGTTGTGTTACGTTGATTTGCAGTTTCACAGGTCTTTGAACAGAGGGTGCTGCAGGGCCTGAGCGGCTGTGATCCTGGTGGCAGGGTTCAGGTCCAGCAGCCGGTCCAGCAGGTTGTAAGCCTCATCAGGGACTCTGTCCCAGCCCTGCTCATCTTCCTTCACCTTGCAGTCTGTCCCTGAGTTCTGCTTAGCGAGGCGAGTGGTTTCTGTGTTCCCTATACGTTGCTGGGGGTTTGTGAGAGCAGAAGAGAGAGACCAAGGTTTTTCACCTGCTTCATCTTTGGGTTGCTTCAAAGTTCCTTTAGTGGGACGATGTGTGGGCGTATCATCTTGGATCTTGTGATGACAGGCGGCGGTGGAGTCTTTGTTGGCTTCAGCTAGCGGTGTGACTTCATCTGATGCAGGCCTCCGTCCTCTCAGCGTCTCGCACAGTGTCCTGAGGTCCTGCCGAGGTAGCTCCCGACTGCACACCACTGCCTTACCTGGATCACGTTCAATCCAGAAACAGGTTCATGATCTACACAGTTTCTTACATCCATTACAGTTAGTCTGAATTCAAATTTCCTACATTGTTACACTGTCTGTATTTGGTAATCAACTGTGTTGCTGAATTAATAGTTCAACAGTGTGGTTCTGGAAGTAAAAATCCCATTGATTTAGTCTATAGGGATTTTGATTATCAGCCATAATGACTAAACCATCCTAGGTAGACAGACCACGAGCACCGAGGTTGTGAAGGAAGGTTTCTGCTCCTACAGAAGCTAGAAGTCCTAATCGGCAGAGTTTGGGATCTTGTGGTGAAATACTACACTACCCACAATACTAAGCGTAACGACCAACAACTCTAATCGGTGGAACTTACGTGGACACAGTGTCTTATTTTTTAATCAAAAGTTTTATGGTTATGATTAATCTCGCTGCTGGTTGGATTGGTTCCAGGCTTTTAATAAAAACGTCAATGGAGATATTGAACAGGGAAAAACACTTCTGGAATCTGAGCCATTAAAAAAGTGGGTGGTCACTGTTGAGCTCTCTGCAGAAGCACAATGATCTAGTTGTGTAGTAAAACATACTGACACACACCAAATGCCTTGGCAGCCTGGATGGTCTCCCTGGAGCCTCGTATGGTCATGATCTGAGTGAGGGCGATCAAGTCATCGCTGGCTTTGAAGAGCGGGTAACGGCCACTGAGCAGTGAGAGCAGGATCACACCAGCTGACCACACGTCTATGGCTGCAGTACGGGAAGATGAGACAGGAGAGGGTGCAACAGTGCACAGTAGTCAACGATAGAGAGGGTTAGAGGAGTCCAGGTTTGAGTTTAACAATAAGCATGTGCAAGTATTTGCACAGCTGTCATTATATATTTGTGTGATTATATAATCATGGTAAGATACCAACCTGTTCCTTGGTTGGGACACTTTGTGAGGACTTCTGGAGCTCTGAAGCCCGGTGTTCCAGCCCTGGGGGCCACCTGCTGCTTCCTTTATTATTGGAAACAACATAAAGCAGGGGTTAAAACACAAATCAGTGACAGAAAAAACAAACAACTTAAATGGGCTAGATTCACTTTTTTTCCCCCACATAATATATATGTCTCTCTCTCTCTCTCACACACTCTTATTGCTACCTAGACATGCAGATGTTGCAGACACGGTCAGTCAGGTAGCAGCTACAGGTGAGGCCCTGCAGTACGGTCCTCTGGGGTTTCTGACTGCTGCTCTGGGTCCTGACAGGCAGCGGGCCCCGGGTGGTTGAAGAGCACCTTCGGGTGGCTGGGTCCTCGGTTTTGCCGAGCTTTAACAGCTGAATAAAAGATTTTATGAAGAATTTAAAAAAAAAAAAAATAAACTGAATACCCAAAGAAATAAACTTTATACCCTTTAACAGGTTCTCTCCTTAAAGCAAATAAAAAGAACTCTGCCAATTCTTGAGGAAATATGCAATATGCCATGTTTATCATCATGATAACGACATTACTTGCAATAAATAAACATAAATTAAAGTGTACTTCTGCATTTCCGTGTTTTGTTAAAATAGAACAGATTGCTTGTTGAAATCAAAACAAATAAAAACAGAATTCATTTTCAACTTTCTTTTATTCAACAAATTGAACATAGAATTGAATACAATAAGGCAGATTTTTTTGTAGCTTACCTTTTAAAAGTGACGTTTTCTGATATTTTCTTTTAACCAACACAAAAAATATGTGATTTGTCACAGCTTTTTGCGATGTGTTTATTGCGGCAGCTGATATCGCAATGATGATAAAACAATTTATTGTGCAACCCTATTTGAAAGGTTTTTAAGATATATTAAAGAGAGAACCCACTTAGTGTTCAAACAACTTTACTCTCCGCCTTGCTTACCTCTGGCTTAATGACAGGTTGTTTGGTGGTGGATGGAGCTGGAGTGCAGCTGTTCAGGTTCCTCTCTCCAAACACAGGCCGCTGCACTTTGCGTAGTCCTGCCAAGTCCTAGAGAAGAGAAGCATGCTATTTAGCTAAAGCCAACACATTAGTGCAGAGAGAAGAAGACAAACAAATGCACAAAGACAGACACTTTAATAAATCCATACAGGATATTCTTTACCCAAAATGAACCTTAATTGCTAATGTTCAATTCTGTTTTCACTGGACAAATAAGACTCAAACATCAGTAAAACTAAAATATTGACAAAGTGCAGACACCTTAGTGTGCTTTGTGCGAGAGGTGGAGGTGGTGACGGAACGTGCTTTTTTAACTAGTGCTTTCCGAGAGGCTGAGGAGGATGTGGTGGTGGAGGAAAAAGAGGAGGAGGAAGATGGCAATGTTGTGGACTGCCGTGGGGGACGAGGTAGTGAGGTGGAGGCTGTGGTGGTGGTGGGAGGGAGCCTAGGAGGTGCTTTGCTCCACTGTGTGGTGTCTTGTTTCCCTGTGGACCCTCCACCGTTTTGTGATGGCCTCTGCCTCACAACCTTCAGCAACTCAATCTGGGTGTCCGCTGTACCCTGAGCCAGGCCAAAGTCCACCAGCGCATACCTACACACACATTTTAAACAGGGATATCAATATGTGTGATGTGCCCATTCAGGGTTTCAAAAGTGGAAGAAAACAACTGCCATGTGACAACTCACATTTTGCTGTTCCTGTTGTAGAGGAAGTTGTTTGGTTTGATGTCTCGGTGAATGATACCAAACTGATGGATGTGTCTCAGTGCCTTCAAAAGGTGATAGATGTACAGACGGACCTCTTCAAAGCTCAATGAGCCAATGATGTCCTGAGGAATACATTTTGATTGGATCCACCGTTTTATATCACATTTCAGAAAACATGGAAGCAAGAACTAGCTACTAAATGAAGTTTCAGGGATTACATTACAGATTGCATCAATGCACTGAAAGCAAGAGCCACATGCGTGACAGAAACTAATGTGTGACAATATACATACCACAATAGCTTGATGCTCCATATAGGGCATGACAATCACCACGTGGTCCTCCTTCCTGAAGCAGTATGTCACCCCCATTACATTCTCTCTGCCTCTGCAAAGTAAGAAATATTTATACTTAATAATTAAGCAGTGAGATGAGTGTCTTGTAGAAACCGGCCATCAATGTGTTGAGGTAAGTAGGTTCAGCTTAATCATACAACGTTAGACAGGTGAGAAACCCATGCACACAAATTTGCTAAGGTATAAAAACAACATGTTATTGTACAAATCTTTTACCTTGTAACTGCAGTACATAGGGTGGGTTTTTAACAACCAAATAACATGGACATTAATAAAGATCAGCAGAGAGACCAGACAGAATCACAGGAATACTGAATTAACTCCTATGAAACTCATTTTGAACAGATTGTCAAAGGCTACTACTAATAAAATTATATTATTACTATATTACAGGGTGCCCCATATACTAAGACTCAGCCTTTACTGCAGATGTCAGGTTTTGAGACATCCCAAAAAAAGCCCAAACAATTACTTAATACTTATCACTACACAACAAAGTATAAAAACACAAACAGTAAAACATATAAGCCAATAAAAGTAATAATCTGATGTTTAAAAAAAATGTAAAAGACTATTAGGTTAGGTTCTTAAAAAAGGTTTTCAGACTGTTGGGGAACTTCTATCACTTTATAAAAACCCAACCGTAGTGGACTCACCCAGCAACAGTGAGACACTGAAGCTCAGCAGCAATGCGTGTAGGATGGCTGGTTGGGATGAGGTGCTTCAGGGCAAACATCTCTTTCCTCCCATCCCGCATCTGAGCCTCACCCAGGTACACAGAGCTGAACGTACCTGGTGCAAATACATGTCATGATACATATCTTCTACTCCTACTGTATAGTCATAAATACAAGTTCATCTAAAGCCATTGGTATACAGACCAAAGGTGTGCATACAGAAATTCAGAGCATGTACCTTCTCCGATTTTTTCTATGATGCGAAAAACTTTGGCCAGCTGAGGGACAGCTTGGTAGAGGATGTCGATGTCTATCTCCACATCCCCTGGAAGAAAACAGCTTATTTTTTTAATACAATACATCACTCTCACTCACTCAAACACACACAACAAAGCTTTACAGGAAAGTAGATGTTACAGCCTTTCATTCATTATGATTATTTTATTGCTAACATTTGTACAAAGTTGCACACGCCTAAATTAAAAACCAAAATCCACACAAAAATATTGACAGTAAATATATTAGAGTCCTTGTATATTCAACCTGATAATAACGCCTTAACTATAATGTGCTTATATAATTTGCCTCTACTCAAAGGTTGTTTTTAAGTCATTAAACGTCAAACTTACTTGAGACTTTGCTTCTCCTGTGACCTCTCTCAGATTTAATACATCCGGCTAAGCTGATGCCTTCAGTGCAGACAGGCGACAACTCCATCTTAAAGAATAAGAAAAAAATTTAAAAACGTAACTGAAATTTTTTTATTATAAACGTCACCATACTCTTAGCTAGTCATATGTACCTTCATTTTAACTAGGAGGTAATTTAATATTAGACTAAACAGTCTATGGAGAACCGTATTGGTAAACTATATGGTAATTGGCAGATGAACAGGAAATGTGTACAGCTCATTTTTAGCTAAGCGCTGTTTGTCTTCGTCAATATAACCACACTAGCATGCTACTGTTAGCCACAGTCTGTCAAGCTGGCAAACCACAAATTGTTGAGTAAAACAAAAAGAAACTCACCGCTTTAGTTGGTCGTAAAGTGCAACAGATTCTTCAAATGAACATTTTCTGTAAACAACATACAGTCGTGGGATAATGTTCCATCCACGAAAACGTAAGTAGGTTATATAAATATCACTCAGTCTGCGGCTGAATAAAGTAGTTTGTTCAGACTTTGAAGCTTTTCCGCTAACAACAAACTACGCGCCAAAAGTGACGTCTCTAACATCTCGCGTTACATCAGCACCAAATCGCGGGAACTTGAGGAGTGAGATCAATTACGTCATTGATGACGCCCTAAGCCCTAACGCCAACATCTTTTTTTATGCATTCACGCCTAACACAGTTGAGAAATTATTGTTCCTGAATTAATACACGAATGAACAAATCGAATAAATCTCGTCCTCATCTGCCTTCTTCCTGGTTAAAACTGCTGCCACTATCCACTTTCAACACACTAATATTGCCCCTTCTGCCATTATTATGAAATAATTACTTACCAAAGGATTGATTACACACATTTGATGCACTACTCACAAGACTGATTCAGTTATGTTATAGAATAATATGCATACTTACAAATATGTACTATATTGATAGGCAATAAATGTATTACATCAATATCATTCTTTCATTATTCCCAAGCCTTTACTGAAATAAAACAGTTGATCACAGATGGTTCAGATCATGTGTAATATATAATATGATCTGTTTTACACTCTTTGACCAACACACAAAGTCTCAAGAAATGAGCCTTTTGCGAACCAATTTGTTCATCTCACCAACACACAACTCTACAGATCCACATTTGTTGGACAAATACCTAAATGTAAATTAAATAATCATGTATAAAATCACAATCTAAAAAAAGTGAATTTCATGACCACTAACAAGTTGCCTTTCGAATATGTGCTTCATGCTAATTTACTCTACAGACTGCGCTGAATTATCCAATTAACAGACTTTGTTAAATAAATAAATAAATAAATAAATTACATTAGAACAAATACTTAATATAATAATACTTAATTTACAATATTAACATACAATAACATGACTTCAAAACAGTCTATAACACTTAATGTAAAGCTCACTGGTTAACCAAATATGACCATAAACATTAAGAAAACACTTTCTGTTAACAACATATTCATGTCACAGTAAGACAAGCAATACTTCTAAAATATCCCATCAAATATCCCAAGGAAAGCTTCCTCTTCTTTGCAGTTGCTGCTACATATACAGTAAAAAAGAGGAAAGGGGTTTATCAGTTAAAAGAGTGTATTCCATATATGGTTATTTTCATTATGTGCTAGGGAAAGAACATTGTCATTAGTCAAAATAAAAGCCTTTTCTTCTACCTTCTGTTGACAGATGAGCTGGTGTTGGATGTGACACTCATTGTTGAGAAGAAACCAAAACTTCTAGTAAGTGGTGTCACGCGGGCCTCAGTCTGCTTTGGGAGATTTTCTGGTGTATTCACTGTGATCTCTTCACTGAATATGCTTGGTCTCTGCAAACAAAATGGAGGGAGGCAGGTTTTACATGCGCCAAGTTAAAGTGAGCCAGGAACGTTTTAGCCTTTAACATATTAACAGAATATTTCTGTCTAAATAGACAAAAATCCATCAGCAAAAGAGAAACACTAATAGTGAATTTTGCTTTCCGCCATGTTTTTTGTTTCAATCTAAATGTATCCATGCAGATGAGAGATAAATCATTTAATTACATTATTTGGTGAAAACAATATAAGGACTAAGATGTTCAAAAGGCTTAATTGTGTATGTAGTATGACATTTACTGGGTTAAACAAATGAAAAACAAGTCTAATTGAATAACTATGTAAGCAAAAATATTCTCTGCGTACGTACAGTATGTTGCCACTAACACACACACACACACACACACACACACACACACCTTTTTATTCCAGTCTAATGTAATTTTGTTCTGTGGTCTGAGGGTCACTGAGGGTCCTGGTTCTCTGATCTCAGGATTTAAAGTTGGGGGTATCAACCTAAAACAACAAAAACACAAAAATATGACAAATATCTTTACTATTTACTAAAATGTAAAGCTTTTAATATACAGTTCTGTATTTTCAGAATGGACATGTGTGCATACTTGGCTTACCTCAGCGTTGTTCTGGCAGTGGTTATACAGGGTTTGACTTGTACTGGTGCAGATGGAGCGGCAAAGCCTACACAAAAAACATAGGTATGCTAGTCAAAATCATTAAAATGGCTAAGGAATAATCCCTCATAGTCATGCCTTTATGTAGACAATGCAAAGATGGTGAATGTGTGTGTTACAATGACTTCTTCAAGAGATTTGTGAAAATCTACCTGGCATGTTGTAGTAAAGAGACTGCTGGACTTTAGCATTAGTTGGACAAGAGGCCGATGAAGTCTCGCTGGCGTGCACCAAGTTCTCGTCATCAAAGTCGCCCCAGTCGTCCCACTCATTTCCCAGGTCAAAGCTGACAGTTGGTATATGTGAGGATGAAGCATTTTCATAGTGAGCACCCTGGTTTGAGCCCGCAGTAGACCTCTTTGAGTAAGAGGTTGTATTGATCTGGTTTAGAAGCGGTTTATGGGTCTGACTCACACCCACACTGGTTCCTGGGTTCATCCACCCTAAGGAAAATAAACACAGAGGAAATAAATAAATAGGATCTATACACTGTGAAACATTACTGCACTCTGGGCTTTCTTGTATTCAATCTGAAATAAAGTGATGAGAGTGCTTAAGAGAACATAATTAGTGGCTTTGCATATATTTCCTACAACGAATAATTTAATTGTTAAAATATATTTTGGGGATTACTGACTGTTTTTTCAGGCTTTCTGCAGGTTTCAACAAGTCCAATTTAAACCATTTTATGACCATTATGAAGGAAATTTAAGACCTTTCTCCCACTATAACAACAACATAACTGAGCCCTAACTTCTTGAAGCCAAGTATTGCTAAACTTTCACCAAAGCTGAAGAATAAAATCTGTTTTATGTCTGTGGTATAATCTGAAAAAGACTTGCGGCAATCACAAGGAAGCTGATATTGGTTGATTGGATTGATAAGTTGCATGTTGGTCTCATTTGTCCTTGTCACAAACAAATTTCCTTGCGAATGTTTTCATATCTGTCTGGTTTGTTTTTGTGTTTTGTATTTCGTTCCTGAACCTGCTCTCACCTGTTCCTCATCAGCATCCTACACACCTGGTCCTGATCATCATCACAACACTATTTATTTTGTTTGCTTAACTGTTGCATTTTCCTCTGTTTGCAGTACTTTTACCCTGGAATTCCCTTCCCTCCTGCCTGGCGACCAGAACCATCAAGACCCCTGTCCACCAGTACTCACCTCCCAACATGTTTGTCGCCACCATCAGCATTCCATCACGTGTATTTACCTGTCTACCCGTCTGGCATTACCTTTTCAGTTATATTTTTGTCATCAATAAATACTAACCTTTTGTTTTGGCTTTTCTCTCTACTGGCACTCCAAATTTACAAACAACAGAGCTACATTTAAGAGTTGCATGAACGTGGGAAAATCAAGACCCTTTTAAAATTAATTTAAGACCTAGAACAGAATACTTAAGCGAATTTAAGACCCTTTTTAGGCCTAAAATTTTGATTTTGAAATTTTAGACTTTTTAAGACCCCGCGGAAATCTGGTTATTCTTTTAGGCAATGATGTATGTTTTGTTTCAAATTAACATTATTTCTCTCTTTGTTCCATTCCTGAATACTTAGGCCTTCACAATTAATAAAAGTCTGCAGCGGTAGAACTACCTTTTTCATGAGCCATGTTAACACTATCCCTGCATTGCTTATAAATGCACTGTACTGTGCTGTAAATTCCACAATCATTTATCAGTATAGTACTTAAATGAGCTGATGACAATGACGTAGGGATTAAAACCCATAAAGTATGCACTGAATTATAACTGTCAGTATGTAAACTATATGAGATATGTAGTCAATGTCCCAAAACATGCAGAACCAGCATGGTTTGACCTGTTATGAGTTTGAGTTAAGTTGTTTCACGATACTTTGAGGGTGAGCCTGAAACGCAGCAGTTGTTTGGACAGGCTCCTTCATCATCCTGTACACGTCCTCCGCATAGACCTCAAAATCTTAGTATGAAAGACAGAAAAATAGTCGCACATCATTTGATTGTTAAAACCTGCAATGTTGAGGAATATGTTGAGTTCAAGATCATCTTTAACTCGTTTACCACTGTCAACATCGGCCTGAACGCTGTCTTCTCCCGTCAGATCCACGATCTCAGAGCAAGGTCTCACTGAAGCTTTATATTGACTTTCTCCATACCTTAATCAAATCAAATAAGACCTTGATATAATTCAGCAACATGCCATCAAACTTCAATTATTACAATTACTATTTATAATTACACCAAACTTATTTTATTGTAACACACAATCTAATTTGCAGCCATTAAGGGACTTATTCTAATATTTGCACTTATGTATCAAAGTCTAACATAAATACCAGGAAACAGTAGGTAGCCTCTCCTTAGGTTTGTAAGCAAAGTCCTGCATGTTGACAGACACAGACTCCTCCATGCTCATTTTCATCTGAGGAAATAAAGCAGACCAAACACAAACCTATTCAGCTTAGTAATACAGAAACATAATGGACTTATAAGCAAATAAGACATACACTTGTATTGCTTGTCAAAGTAAAGTTATCTTCTTCACAGAGATTTTATTTAGTCCAGTAGTATGAAAACGCACATCCAGTTTTACATTTATACATACAGTACAATAACCTCATCGGGAGTTTTGGATAGAATAAGCACAGACACTGTATTACATTGTATTGAAATAACTTTTCTAAAGTGGATGTGTACATGCCTAGCATCTTTGGTATGTGTTAGGCACATACATTTAAATTGTAATCTTATGTTTTTATATCATACAGTATAATAACTGAATAATAATTTAGTGTTACATATATTGTGCTGTTCCTATTAGCTTAACTTGTGGTGTTCCATGTGGCTGGTCTATTTTTTATTTTAATTTGCAACAATTCAACTTCGACTTCACCACTTCATTTGCATTTCTTTGAATCTTGCATAAATCACTTTGTATTCTATCCCGGATGATGTTTAAGATAGCACAGCCATAGGTTTATATCATATCATAGTCTCCAAACAACTTTGAAAAGTGTTAATATGTAACAGTAAATCAAAATTAGCCTGTATGGTTACATCTGGCACATTTACATCATGGACTTGAGTGGTAACGTTAACTAATGTGTATTGTCCCTTCTTAGGTAACATAAACATAATTCAACAACTGTTGTGTGATGACTGCAACGTTAATGTAACGCAGGCTTAGACAATCCTGTTTTCTTCCTCACCTTGAGTCGTTTGACAGGAGTCTGTGGGAGTGTGTCACACCGGGTTCTCAGGTCTTTCAAATAGGAAAAGAACCCTGATTCTGGATTTGCTGACCGCTTCCGTGCCACAATTACACCTACTTTACCTTGGGGGTGGAGAAAAGACCTCTACAATCTTAACAGCCACACAAAATAAATGTACAGGTGTACATAATTGCATAAATAGACACATACACAGTGAAAGAAAAGTAATTGTACTCACAGCAGTCATGGCCACAGAGATCCTTATTCTTGCAGAAGTGGTTGCACTGTCTTTTATTGCCTGAATCTGATTGTAAAGTTGTTTAAATTTGAATAGATTATAAAAAAACATCTGAAATATGAACCTGCCTTTCAAGACATACCATATTGATAGACACAATTTCATATTTTAGCATCAACAAAATCATCAGCAAGAAAGTCAAAGATTAGTGCCTTGGTCTGTAGCAGATGTTGCATACTCGCTCTGAGTTGCATCCTGGTCTGTAGACCCTGGTTTCAGTGGCTGTGGCCTCTGTCCAGTCGGATCATACGTTTTGTTGTATGGATTATCAGTTCCATACCTCCTGGCTCCAGAGTAGTAGACATTGAACTTCTGTTGGATGTCCAGGCCCACTATAGGAGAGGAAAAGGCCAAAATGTACAGTAAATGATCTTCCTACAAAATATTGATAAAAAGTCCAGTTCATGTGTCTGTAGCCACGATGTGCAAAAACAAGATAAATATGTTGTAGCTAATCATTGTTTTGTTATATTTAATAGTTAAATATTCATTTATTTAATTTCTGTTTTGCTTAAATCATACAGCTGAATAAGCGTTTTGATATTATTAGTACTTTATTTGAGTTATTTTAAGTATCTGCTAGTGCTTTTGTTTTGAAAGTTCCATGCAGCCTTGGGGGTGGGGGCGGGGGGGGGGGTAAACACCAGGGAGGGCTGATGGTTTTTAGCAGAGCCTAGAGACGCCATTGTTCCTTTGTTTAAAATGTTTGTTTGCCGAGAAGCGGATTAATACACCTCACAAGATGCCATCTTTGCCTGGACAATCATCGTTTTTACCTCGGCGTAAGATTCACTCTTTCGCAGCCTCTGTAGCTGTTTGACTTTGAGTTTTTCATTTGTTTTATTCAATCTGAGGACAAATTGCCACTACAATATATATATATATTTATGTAGAAAAATAACAACTTCAAAAATTTCAAAATGGTTTGATTTGATAAATTTAGGTAACAATTAACTTTTCAATACAGTCCTATACAAATTATCTTTCCATTTGGAAATGTAATACAACATTCTGATTTTCAAAAATATATTAATTGAATAATGCCTCATTTATCTTGACATATTTGTTTCTCAGTGATATAAATATAACAATGCTTTACAACAAATCGCCAAATGAGAGACATCTCAGCTTAATAACAGCACTGCATTTAACACAGTCAATTGTTCAATTCATAGATAAAGAATAGTGTTCTAAACAGCACAACACAACTGTCACTACCCTCTATAATAGAGGTGATACATATTGTGTATATTTCTATGTTATTGCAAAAGTATTTCCATGGTGTACCATATTGTGAGCTGATGAGATTGACACTGATCTCCTCTCCTTTTGAGGCCCGTGTCACCTCAATCTTCTTCGACCAGCTGCCACACTTCAACAGCACAGAGTCCCTTGAAAAAAACAACGACAACAAGATGTCAGCTGAAAATCAATACACTATTCTGTCTTTTCTACATAATGGTAAAAGGTATTCAGATTTCTTTTCACGTGAGTTTTTGTAGGAAGACCACGGTGTTGTCGGAGTTCCCGATAATGAGAGAGACATAGTGGTGGTCTGGAGCTGTTCTCCTGGACAACAGCTGTGCTTGGTTTTTTAGGTTCACCTTCACCACAATCTCCGCCGTAACAGAGCTATGCCTCGGAAGCTGCAAAATACAGAGACAACTTTAAAGAAAAACCATAACGGAGCTTTCTAATGCAACCTCACTTGCAATAACAGCTCAAAAGTCTGACCGACAAAAAGGGAAAAGCTTAATGTTGTTATCTAACTTACTTTCCCATTTGATAATAAAACGTCCTTTACCTGCTCCAAAGTAACTTCATATGTCGGAAGGTGTATGACAGATTCTCTAATTTGGTTGCCGAATGGTGGATGTCTGTTGAGAATCTGAATAGATAGAACAACTAAAAGTTACAAATAACATCTAAGGACTTTATACAATAATTAATTGAAAATATATCTGTTCTGTGCAACAATTCAAGGTATTACCAAGATTGTTCTTAGCATTAGCTGTGGCATATGGTGATCAAAGTTGAAGCATCACTTATTCGGATCAAGCAAGTGTTAAATCAAATGCTTTTGGATGTTATCTTTTTAAATATTACAGACTGACCAGCTCAAGCTCTCTGGCGTGGGTTTGCTCTATTTTGCTGAAAGTGGTGAGCCCAGCGTTCACCATGGCAGTTGACAGGCTCTGACCTGAAACACGCAGTGTATTATTAGCAAATGTTAATATTTAGATTGGAACGGCATCTACATCTAATAGGAAGAGTGTTTGGTTTGTTGATTCATTCATCACGTAGCAGCTAGCGTGGCGATTTCCCTCATTTTAATACTGTGTTTACATTACTTAGATAGCAGATGCTAGACTATGCTATGTGTATCCACCTATCTTCTCCAGCTGTTTGGAAACATAGGGCGAGTTTTCCCAAAGCTTGGCTCGGAAGCACTTCGCCAGGACCAGGGAATTAAGCACAGCAGAGAATCCAGTCTTGGATCGGTGACTCAGAAACTCTGACAGGCCTAATCGGGAAATATAAAATTTAGTGCATACATAAATAAAATAAGACATATTGTTTATTTGCTATCCTTGATTTATCCAACATACATTTGCTGATCCGCATCCCATTCTTGAAGATCCTTCCTATGTCCTGTGTAAGTCCAAACTCTTGAATTGGGATGGTACCCAACTGAGCCTGAATCAAGCTGCAGACAAAGCAATAAATGTATAATATCTATGGTGGTTAGTCCATAAGAAACCTATATGATACCTTCTGCAATAGAAATTCATAAACCTGCATTCCTTTTTTATTAAACACTGCTTTTCCACAGAGAAAGCACTGAATGAATAAACCTACCAGTTCACTTTCATCTCACTGGTTTTGATCTTTCCCTCAATGGGAAATCTGAAACAATACATACATATCTAATTTAGCAATGATTGTGTCTTCTTCCACTGTAATGCATTTAAAAACAGGGATTATGATCCTGTATATGCAATTGTTAATCCTATAAATGTGTCTGACCTGATGGTGGTCCTGTTCTTGTCCCTGTTCAAGGTGTTCAGGGACCTCTTCTCATTCACTCTCAACTGAATGTCGCTGAACTCTCTGCTCTTCGAAATTAACTCAATCTGTACATACAGACACGTTTGATCTGAATTGCATTTTCTTTGCAATGCCGTCCTAAAGTCATATTTAAAATAATTTCCTTTTGCAGAAAAGCCTAACACAACACAGATATAAATACATTGCTGTGTAGTCTCATGAGGAAACCTACCAGGTCAGACAGGTTCTCGTTGCCAGCCACTTTGCTGAACTGTTTCATGGTGTCAAAGGCAACACAGAACCTAGCCATCAACCTGCCGCCCTCTACAAGCAACATTAACAAACAACTTAACAGTTTCAGGAATCAGTTCAAAAAGAATACGCAATATTGGTGCAGATGTCATCCACGCCACTGAACATAACAAACAAATAGGAAACTTAGTAGGAGCACATTGAACATTTTGCTAATATTCCCATTTAAACTAATTTCCTTTCAACCTGTTGGTTTGATGTTGATATCCTCATCCATGTCGATCAGACCAATAGAGGACAGAGAGTTGAGGTTCTTCAGACACAGTTCTAGGAGGAGAAACAGCAATCACCTTTAACTAAAATAGTGTTAGTAATGTACACAATTACTACAAGCCAGAGTGAAGATGGAAAAACAGATGGGATGATAAGTGGCTTCATTTTAGTGTTTTAAATGCTTCAATACAGTATCCTCCAAATAGCAGCATGCTGTCTTAGTCACTTCAAATAGAGAACAAACTGTCGTGTCCCACCTTGCAATTTTGCTTCAATTCCATGTCTGTCTAAGTTGGCAGAGAAACCTGAAATTGGAGTCGAGACACACTGCACTTACTAGCGTTATATATGACACAGAAGCTGGGCACTAATTCTGATACGATTTTCTGTGTGTTTGTGTTTTGAGCTCTGACCATAGTGTGTGGGGTTCTTGAGGGCTCTGATGTAGAGGAGGGTGGAGCGTATCCAGTCCAGAGCCATGTTCACATCACTGATGGTTTGGAGAACAATCTCCGCATTCAAGTGCTCCACCAGGTGACTGTGTAAGCTGGGGAAAGCAAGTATACTGTTACCTCATGTACTACTGAATAATCTCTCTCCGATGAGAGAGCAACAGTCAGAGAAAGACAGGCTGAGAGAGAGAGAGAGACACACAGAGAAATACATATCAAGTGACAAGAACTGTATGTACCTGCTCTCAATGATGTCCGCCCCATTCATAAGATTCATGTACTTGTCTTTGGTTTGAATCTTGGTCATGATAACTGCAGTTGCTGATGTGTCAAACTAGAGGCGGAAAATACAAACTGTTTAAATAACAGCTTTTGTTCTTTTTTCCCCAGCATGTTCCCTCGGATCAGAGAGGCTCCAAAATCATGGTAGCAGCTGTCGCCATGGTCCCGCTACACGTTCTGCAATGCCATGTTCATCTTGCTACACTCTGTGGTGCTCAGCTACGTCCTGTGCTGTGCCTTGTAATGCCCACAGTGCCCTGCTATGCCATGAACTACTACAAAGAACTGCTACAAACTACTATTTTTACTACTTTTTGTTATTTCCACTCTTCATTCTAAACCCCAACCGGCCCGTCAGACACCGCCTACCAAGAGTCTGGGTCTGTCCCAGGTTTCTGCCTACAAGGAAGTTTTTCCTCGCCACTGTCGCACTGTTGCTTGCGCTGGAGGAAACTACTAGAACTGTTGGGTCCTTGTAAATTCTGGAGTGTGGTCTAGACCTACTCTATCTGTAAAGTGTCTCGAGATAACTCATGTTATGAATTGATACTATCAATAAAATTGAAAATTGAAATGGACACCTACAGAGTAACGCTGGAGCTTTTAAACCACTGGAAAGACATGCACCTTGTGTTACGATGTTACAGCACCAGTGAAACAAATGTACAAATCTGTTTTGTTGTTTTGTGATGGTGCAGCATCCTTTCCTCTTCTAATGTTAATTTTTTTTAAGTATTCCATTGTTATTCTGCCATTACTTGTGGTCTTCCGGCTCGGCCTATCATCTGCAGCAAGTCAGCCTCGCTGTACTCCTCACAGGTGCCTGACACATACTGCATGGTAGACTTGATCACCACCAGATGAGCTGGCAGGTTCACCCCCATGGCCAGAGTCCTGGTGGTAACTAGGGTATTAAAAATCAAACCACAAGCACAAATTCAGTGCCCATGAAATACAATGAAAACACAATTACAAACTGTACCGGCAAACGGTTAAAGTTTTTCCTTGTTTTGCTCTACAGTGTGGAAAATGTTCTTATTTGCCATTGTTTAGAGATGCACAAATTAGTCGTCATACAACCAGTATCAGTGGATATTAAAAAGCACTATTGTCAGTCTAAGATTATCTTTATTGCTATACGGAAATGCAAAATGTATCTTTTAATCTTTCTTATGTGTAACCTATAAGATTCCTACGTCGTACATATCATTTAATATGAGTAGGAAAATATTCCTATGCTAAAAGTATTAGCAATAATGCTAATAGTATTAATATATAATGCTAATAGTATATTGCCAGTGGTATAAAAACATTTATATTTATTTTTCTATTGAACAGGCATGTGCATGCATTTTTGGCACACCCCATAGTTATAAGCTTGGGCTGAGGCCTTGCAATGTTTCAACATGATAAAGGTGAAGTTCTGTACGACTCAGTTGTTGTAACTTGTGATACTTGTATGTCCTGTTTATGTCTGCAGCATTACAGAGACAATAAAACTCATCATCATGTTGCACACTTATATAATCACATGTCTATTTACAGCACAGGATACAACTGTACTAGTAAGAATCTCACAGAGGACTGGCAGGTCTCCCATAGTAAAGGCCTCTTCAATCGACTTTCTATCAGACAAGTCAACTCCTGCATGGTGGTAACCAACTCCTAACATCACCAGATCTAGACCACAAACATAACACCAATTAATGTTATACAGTTGATAATTAAGAGTCATTATGAATTGAACAGGTACTTTTTTAGTGGGTCTCTACCATTGACTGTAAAATGAATGGACGAAGCTTCGGGGCCTGCATAATGAAGTCAATGCAGAAATGCCTTAATCATTTCCAGAAGGGGGCAACTCCACTGGTTGCAAAAAGAAGTTGTCCAATGTTGAGCTCTATGCTAACCTGGACATTAAAAAAGACCTGAACTTGTTTTTGGATGTCCATGTTTTCCTCTTGAACTTAGACCCTCTCACTGTGTGTATTTACTTCACACAAAACTTTCACTCAAAGTTAATTGGGACATTTTGGCTGTGACCATAAACAAAACATAAAACAACACTGACTTGGCCAGGTCTGGTTGTAAAAAACCAAGATGGCGTTGCCCATTACGCAAAACTTACTTTAAAACAGATGCTACGTCCAATACATTGACAGCCTATTGTTTGGAATTAAAAGAGGTTTCAAAGTCTGTAACTGGTGGATCTGGACATTCAGGTTTAAAAAGGGTACTTACCTCTAAGTTTTGAATCCAGAATAGCACTTGCATATTTCATCAGCCTTAACAGATCACAAAGTCACAAAAAGTCAGACTCAAGCTATTTACTTTCTTTTTGTTTTGATAACTGAAGACGTTATGGATAAGTAAGACTGATACCGTTGCTTGTGCTCAATGCTCAAAATGAACCGAGCATCCTTGGCCAGAACTGCAGCTGACTGCTGGACTCCTTTCCTTGTAGAGCAAAACTACACAATGACATAAGCAACAGAGAGCAGAAGCCAGCAGGCAAGTGTTCTTTTAATAAACTCCTGGCGTGCTTACAAACTTTCCAATCCATCGTTTAATGAGTACATAACCTAATCTATTTGTCCTACTGTAGACGTTAAGCATAATGTTTTAGTGGGGTAATTTACGAGATACACCCGTGGTTCCATTAGTGTGGGCGCGCACACACACGCACACGCAAGCGCACGCACACCCCCACACACACACACACACACACACACACACACAGAACACAAGGTTAATTTCCATACCCACCACTAATGCAGGCTTCTGGTCAGAGTACGTTTGTATGATGTTGGCCATCTTGTAGTTGAGTGACAGGTCAAACTTGAACTCTGTTTGGTTCGGGCTGCAGGGGAATCCCAGCACCACCTTTCTCAGCTTCACTGGACGGTGGCTCTCGTCCATGTCCAGATATGTGGCTGGACCACTCTCATTGGAAAGCCAGTCTGCTATCTAATTGACAAAACAATGATCTGATTACAGATTTAAACTGGAGAAACCGTACAAACACAGGACTGTGTCTGTGCATTACAGTGCAGTGACTAGGTGAAGTGCCTTTCTTACTTTGCATGTTTGCTGTTCATGCTTTTTTCTTACTTATTCACATAACACATACACATAAGTAATCCAATTGACCAATTTATCTATGAATGACATGATTTGGATAAATTTGTTTACACTGCATTTGGAATTCTTGTGTCACAAACAAATTTCTGTCATGCCACTTACATCAGAGGGGTTGGGTATGGTGGCTGATACAGCCACAAACCTCATAGAGAGGCCTGTTTCTGGATTTTGTGCTGTTCTGTAGGCATGTACGGCCTTCATCCTGCTCACCACAACTTCCAGCGTGGCACCACGTGTCGCATCCTTCACCACATGCACCTTGGGGAAAAAAAATATGTCATTTTCCAGATTATTTATTAGTTAATGAGAAACATCTTAAAAGCACAGCAGAGTGTTTGGTATGTAGGTAAAATTAAATGAAGTTGTCCTATGTGCATCACTGTATTCCATTACTAACATGAGGAGGTGCGTCTCAGTCTGGAAGAACTACATAGACAGACTATATACACTCTCATAATGGTTCCAGAACATGATGTGCTATCATTTTTAATGGGTAACCTCAATTGAAATTAAGTGCTCAGGGCAGAGGCAAATGAAACACATTGTAGACAGTTCATCTTCTGAAACAGTGAGCATCCACCACCATGCAGGCGGCCTAAGACAGTCCATGTCCACAAAGTTCTCTTTTTGGGATTGCTCCGTTTCCGTTGGAAATTCCACCAGATGTCACTCTTTTCGGCTGGATGTCCATTACCTTCCGCTTTCTTTGTGTTGGCATTTTAAACTCCAGTCAATTTCTGAGGACTATGGATAACTGCTCCTCTGATCTCTGAAGGGTAAAATTAGACAGCTAGCTAGACTATCTGTCCAATCTGAGTTGTCTGTTGCACGACTAAAATATTGCACTACGAGTTTCTTTCAGAGGCAACCCCGTGGCTCCGTCAAGCGCGTAGCTCCGCCCAAGATGATGTGATTGGTTTAAAGAAATGCCAATAAACCAGACGGCGTTTTTCTCCTATCCTCGAATGCTGTGTGGACTCACCAGACCCTCCTTTCACAGCGCTGTAGAGGAAGGTTAGGCAATGCAAGACACTATGAAACTGAAATTTGTGAAGAAAATATCTGACCTCATCGATAAGAAAGAGCCTGACTAGCTGCAGCAGACAGTTGTCCTTCCATTTTCTTGTCATGCTGTCCCATTTTTCCTGTAAAAAATTAAACATATACAATACTGCGTATTCAAGTGAAACTTCAGATTACAATTTTATTTTTGATTCTCGTCTTTCATCTTCCTTAATTTTGAGTTTAATTAAGATGAAGTATGGTTTCACACACAGGCGTGGTCAGGATAATGTGGGAGTCCTGAATCTCAAAGAAGTCATCAATCTCTGTGTCGCCTGTCAGCTCCTTACAGTTCAGCCCCAGGGGACCAAACTTCTTCTTCCAGCTCTCAAAGCACTGACTACAGAGAGCTTTGATAGGGGCCACTGGCAGAAACAAACAATAAATATTTTCACAAGACAGCTCCTTTTCATTTCAGAAACACCGTAAATGTATAAATGTATCAAAAATGTAAAACGTGCTCGAATTGTCTCAGTAATCTTGTGAGTTTCAGGAAGAATTCTTAACTGCCGGTCCCAATACTGAGACTGGAAAATAAAACCTTTTACATTAAATTATATATATTTGGAAAATACAAAGAATTTCTCTAGGCCCATTCTACTCAGGGCAGGTTGGAGCTTTTTTAATTGTGTTAATAGGGTCTACATAATACATTATATGCTCACTATAGACAGCTTTGACGTCTCTCCAAGGCTCTGGGGTCTCCATTAATAGACGAATGATGGCCAGCTCAAACAGCACTGTTTTACCAGATCCAGTAGGAGCACACGCTACAAAGTTCTTACCCGTGTAAAGAACCTGTTAACAAACCAAACATGAATGCACTCCAGAAGAGACAGTCACAATGATTTACAGGTTATAACAAGACAATACAAACTATCCTGTTATTCCTAATATTGTAATAATTCATAATTATAAAGGCTTACAAATAATGCTTACATCATCAAGTGCTTTGGACTGAACGTAGTTGAAAAAGGGAAAGTCCTTAAAGACGGATCTGAACTTTGCTGCTGGGTTAGCGTTGTTTAGGAAATCAAACCACATCACTTGTGTAATTTCATTCCAAGCATTCTAGCCCAGTTCAAACACTGTCTAGTGATTTCAAATGGTGTTGACCTACACAACAACCTCAAAGGATACGGATTTCGGAAACTGGTCGCAAAACTCCAGACCCAGAGGACCCTAAAATGTAGACAATCAAAACAGAAAATAATTCACACTTTCACTGATTCCACTCATTCAAACTTGATGTTAATATGTTTAACATTTTTGGAGGGTATAAAACCACACAATTTTACTTTTTAGTGAAATATGTAGTAAAATTGCAGAAAATTTACTACGGGGTAGTATGGGTTACAAAGGTTTGGACTGTCACTTTCTACAGCTTCTCCTGCTTTTCAATCCACTACCTAGTGACCAGCATGCTACATTGCAATGAACGGGTCAATGAGGGGAGCTCACCTCATTTAACCTCATCACCTCCACACACAATGTGGCAGCTGCTGCCATGACTAGACATAGGCATGCTCATTATTTGCACCACTTTACAGAAGCTTTATGAGTGTTATTTGGTGAACCAGTCAGAGACTATGAGCACAGCACCTGTCTGCGACTGTGTCATTGCAGTGCATCACCTTGTATGTGAAGCGGCTGTGGCGTCATGGGCGGAACGAAGGCTCTCTTTGTGCCCTTGTCCCGCATCTCAGCATGTGCAGCCTTCTGCGGGGGTTGGTCACTCGCTGCAGATGAGCCCAGAGGAAGGGGTGGGAAGGGGGAGAAAGGAGGAGCTGCTTGGCTAACTGTCGCCCGTGGGGGCTGAAGAGGAGGAGGCACTGTCGCCATGGTAACCGGACTGAGAAAAGTTTGAGGTCTGGATGCTGTCTGGCTGCTGCTTCTGAGGTCATCTGTGTTTGACGAGTCACCTCCACTATTCAACAACTGAACCTTGAACAAGCTGTTGTGGGAGGGAGGGAGAGAGGGAATAAAGAATTGATAAAGGAGGAAGGTAGAATAAGAGAGGGAAAAAATGATTGCTGCTGCTGCTGCAACCTTGATGGCTTATGTGAAGAAGCAGCCTATGGGGGATGGTCGAGAATCTTTTCTGTCATCACGTACTGTAGTATCTTAACTAAGCATGTCATGGATTTCAACAATTTGAAGGATTAAAGAGTGCATCAGCACTACTAACTACATTTCTGGACAGCTGAAAACTAAAGATATGCTTTCATATTGTGAAAAACATCAATCTTGCTAATTTAAGCATTTTTGAATGATGTTCTGCATCCGCCTCCAATAAGAGAAAAGCCTCAAGGCAACATATGAATCTTTGCAAGTAAAACGCTTTAAAGTCAAAAACCTGTTACTAACCCCAGCTGTGACACTTCATTCATTTGAAAAATTAAATGTATATTGTAATTCAAGTGTTGTGAAATAAAACTTGATTCTTTTCCTTTTGGCTTTCTTTTCAGGCTTTAGAAAATCTAACCCGTGACGGGAGACTTTGGCCAAACACAATGGGCCTCATTTATAAAACGTGTATACAACCTGAAACAGGCGTAGGACTGGCATACGCCGATTCCTCCGCAAAACTCTGCATTTAGCAATTTGAACGTGAGCGTAGGCTGCATAAAAATCTCATGTCCGGTCTGACCTTGTGTACAAAGTTTTCGAGTCAGTGTGGACTTGCAGTGCAGCATGTAACGGAGAAGGAGAAGTCAACAGTTGATCACTTATTGACAATAGCGGATCTGGCTGTTTTAGAAGACCTCTATGAGCCGAGCAACAGCACACATGTAGCCTACACACGAGCCACGGTGGAGGGAGGGGACGGTGGGGAACCCTTCTACACACGCCAGAAAAAGTCTGCAACACTGTTTTTTGCCTGTGGGGTTCTGCACAACATCGTGCAGGAAAACAGGGTGCCATAAATGTAGTGACGGAGCCAGCCGACCCGATGCCTAGAGAGAAGTGTCCAGCACAGCCCCAACAGGGGGAGAAAGGAAGGAGACAGGATATTACTCCTCGGCGAAGGCCACACAGCTGTTGCCTGGCTCTGACTCAATAAAAAAAAAAAAAAAAAACACTGCATAAACTCTGCTACTGTGTGTTTATTTAAATATAGGTACACCTACATGTAGGCCTAAGAGATTGCAATATAAGCCTGTATATTACTATTAGGAGTATACATATGTCAAGGATTTATTAATATAAATAAACTTCAGCTGGAGTCTGCTTTAATAAGGCAACACTGTTTACCAGATCAGCGATCCCTTTCTATTCCGCATTCTTCCTATAGCCTAATACCAGTTTTTAGGATGCCAAATAGTACACATGTTAATGCAAATTAAACTAAGATGTCAGGGTTTCACTCTCCACCTCTGAAAAGTGACGCTTCTTAGTCGGATTACGTCTCGCCGTGTCGTAAATTGTAGGGGCGAGGCCTAAAAACCGAGAATATATTGGGACGTGATATTTAAATTAGGATCATTTCCAGCCGCTGCATTTATCAATGTATGATCATTCTTATGCTGTGGTTTGTGTGATACAAACGTTTTAGGAATCCCAGGGTGGGGGAGAAAATGTATACAGCATAGTATTTTATCGTAATAATATTGTATTGTGGCATAAGTATCGTGATGATATCGTATCGGGAGGTGTCTGGTGATTCCCACCCCTATCAATCCCAGGACATTTCAGAGAAAGATTGGCCGTTCTGTGCATGCAGATGCCTGTGCGAGAGTGAGGGGAGATGGTCTCACTGTACTTTAAATTGTGCCTTTTTTTAATATTACCCACTGCAGCTTTAATCCTGGGACGGTTGCAGAATGGAAGGTAGACCCAGCGTAATCTCCAAAGCACTGTGTCAGCACCTATTATCATTCTGGTATTGTGGAAAAATGCTCTGGCTTGCTTGTATTTATTTTTATACCAATTTGATCAAACCGTTTTGAACATTTCTTTTTCTCTGTCTCTCTATCTTTCAGACAGTTGGCCTTATTACGCGAGCTTAACCACAGTGTTTACAAATGTAAACAAAAAAGGGGAACAGATGGTTTGCAGATAATTGAATAAAACCTGTTAATTTATTAATTATATGATCGAATAAATGAATGTGTGTGTGTATATAACACATATCTTTTGTACAATGTTAGCTGTTTTATAGTCTAATCATTTCAGTTTTATTCATGTGACGTATCATTTTCAATGATGGAAATAATTGTATTCTAATTTTATAACTAAGATGGTCAGCGTTTTCTTCGGGGACAATTTAAATTGTATTTTCGCTACGGTGGTGAAAAACGTTAAGTTAGAGCTCTGCAACAAGTGGAGAATTCTTCTCCTCTTTCAAAAATATGTACAACAGGGAGAGTGTCTGAAAACTATGTGCACAATAATGTAAAATGCTGTCTTGATAAATAACTGACACTTGCCTTTTCCGTAGTGGTGGGCTTTTGCTGCATTCCAGAGACATTCCCCTCCGGCTGATGGCTACATGACCAGAGTCCTGCAAGGGTTCATCTCCACTTCTGGCACTTTGCCAGGCACCATTAGAGTCATCCCTGAACCCTTCACCTCCCCAAAAGTCATCAGATCTTCTATTGTTGCCACTATTAGTGTCCTCAAAAATGTTCTGATTATTGTTAAAACTGTAAGGACTTTTGATTTTTGATGGTAAAACCTTAAGGCCAGCTGATCCGTTAAAAGGAGGCAAGAATGTCTTGGGTTTCTGTGAGAAATCTGTAAGTAATATTGAAAAGGGAAAGAGTTTCATCAAACAATGTTGTTGGTAACTGTAATTTGGTGCCTTTTATGGGTGTGACTCTCAAACTTAAGGTTGCCTATTTTGCTATTTCACTTGCTGATGAAAATAATTTACAAATTTAACATTACAAATATCCTAGTGGTTATTAAAATATATCATTAGATGACCCTGATCCCAGTTTGTTTAGGCAAACCAAGGAATATTGAAAAAGCTTCAAGCTATCGTCTCTGTGAGTCACACAGTTAAATTTAGTAGGGCTTTAATAGGCCAGATACCGAGCAGTTTACTCTAGTCAAGTGAAAAGGAATTCACCCTAATCCAAAGCACAACATACTATATAGGGTGGAGAGAGACTCTGCCTCCTTCTGCATATCCTGAGTGGATGGAACCTGAGAAAGAGATGGCGGCACATCCAGCTGCCATGGGCTGACATCCTGGTGCAGTGGTTTTCTGGCAAATACAGTCCAGAGGGGAAACTATTAATTAAGCTTTGACAGGAAAAAAGGAGAGAGAGGGGATGATGTTTTTGTACTTACACTGTGTGGACAATTGGTTTCTCAAAAAACAGATTGTCCAGGGATAAGGTGAAGTCACCAGAGTCTACCATCTCATCTGATCCGGTAGGTGCTCACACATTTGATTGCAAAGCAGGGCAATGTCAGTCAATCACTATGGATCCTGGTTCGGGAAATCTGGCTAAAAGAAGAAAATAAACCAGATATACTAATATGGATGCAAAAACAAGCCAATGCATATATTTGTAGCTATGTATTTACAATATAAAGTATGTGGCTGAAATTTAGTTAGAGGTTGAATGAGAGGAGGAAGCTATTGTTGCTATAGCTTGGAGGCTTTTTTGAAGGTTAATTTTGTTGTGTGGTTTGACGATCTTTTAATATTTCTCTCATGACTTATCCTAGGATTTCAAGACTTCAAATGGTGTACAGTTAGTTACCTTATAAGTAAGAAGTGTATGGATTTAAACTAGTTAACGGGTTAAAGAGAAAATCACAACTTCAATTACATTACATTTTTGGGACATGGAAAGAAAACTGTAAATGGATATGGGGCTTTCATACAGTAGTACATCTATAGACAGCAATATTCCAGCTGATTTAATTTAAACTCAAGCATTTATTTATTTATTATTTATTAAGGTTAGATTGGACCAACCTGGATTCTCTATAAGTAACATTGGAACACCTGCTGAACAAATTATACCCATTTTCTTTTGCAGTGTGAGTGATGTATTGTTAAATAAGTATCTCAAAAGTAAAATAATTAATTATGTACTACATTTCCGGACTAAAACAGTGATGGAAAATGGTTTTTTCTAGATCTAGCTAAAGCTAAAGCGTTAGCTAGTGAACAACCAGCTAGCAACATTTAAATATGACATTTAACTATCAGTTAGCTGCATAGTATTGTCAACTCTAGCAGCAACAACTAAAGCAAGGACCTGCATGCAAGTTATCAATAGTATTTTCTAGAACGTTAACGTTACCTACCTGTGATAAAGTGATACAGTTACTCCATAGCTATTAAAGCCCAATGTCCAGCATTTGACAGTTTAGCGCCTCTTCTTTACCGTGTTCGCGCGAGATTAAACCACCCATTTATATACAACAAGTAGATCCGACCAGGCAATCCGATTGGTCAACTAGACCTTTAGAACGCGCACAGCATGCTAAACACTTAAAATATTACTGCGCAATTTCCAAACCAACAATCCAGAGTTTAAGTAAAAACAGTTTTTGAAACATTTTTATTCATGATATTAAATCACAAACCACGGCACACAGAGGCTCTCTGGCATATTAATATAAAGTGATTCATCAGACTAAATGAGTTAGTCTTATTATACAGGAAATTTTTAGATCACATTAGCTGTGAGTCAGCGACAAGGTGCTACATAAAAATAGCCAAGATGTAAAGATTACGGACATGTAGCGCTGTTAACGATGTAACTTTATCAAAGAAAAAAATATTTTTCCCTGCCTGCAGAAATCTTAATTACCACACAATTAAGCTGACAAAGCAGCTTTGTGTTTATATGTGCGGTATATATTCCCTTTGTTAAATCTACAAAGCTAACGTTAGCTCAAGTTGGCCTGCTGAGGTTGACTCAGCAGGGACTAGAAATCCTCTGTTTATTTATTTATTTTGAACCACAACATGAATATAGTTTGATTATATATTTTTCTGTAAGTGACATTGTATACTCACCCAGACTGTAATACTGTGTATACTAAAGGGTGTGGTTAACTTTTTTGCTTAAAATAACAGTATACTGCAGCTAGATGTTATAATACATTGAGCTAGACAGAAAAAAGTATTGTCTGTAGCTAAATGTCCTACCAAAAATTGAGTAGGCAAACTATAACAGATACTTCTTGTAAAAAAATGAAGTCTGTTCACACCACACACAATGTTTTCTGTTTAAAACACACGAGGCTGAACCGGCTAATCACCGTCTACGAAGCAACAAAGACCCGAAGACAACCATGGGGGGTTACATCTCTGCTGTGTTGGCACAACGTTACAATGCTTCTATAGTGCGTCAATGACAAGTTTGATAGCAATACTCAATGGGTTCTTTAATTGAAAAAAACAATAAACAACTAAATAACAATTTATTTTATCAATTAAAACGGCGATAAACCGCCATCAACCTAAAATAAAAATCTTCTACCCAAAGGAGATGGTCATTAACTCGTTTTTTTATGCCTCCTATCTGGAGTGAACCATTACAAATTTTTCAGGGGGGTTGGACATGGCGCCGATTCGTGGTATTACGTGATACATTTATACGAGACAATGAGTTGCGTCACTTTTTAATTATAGCTGTTTTATCAAACAGTAACAAATTAATAATTAGAGCATGACATTGTTCTGTTAATGTAGAGACAACTGTATGTACGGTTACCCGCACAAAAGAAATGATCTGTCCCACACCAGACCACCACGGAAAATGGCGACTGTGAAATAGATGGAAGACGAAAGTAAGAAATTATTCAATGCAGCGTTTAAATTGTGCCCTGTTTCCATCCACACCGCTCGGAGGTAACGTTTGTTTGTTTTTAATCATTTTATTGATGTCTGTATAGTGAGTAGCGAGGGGCGATTATCAGTAGCTAGCTATAGTTTAGCCTGAGGAATAGGTTTTGGTATGGATCAGCCTTAATGGAATGGTCTGCAGCTCCAGCGAGCAGCATCCAGCAACACAGCGTGAAATAAACGAAATGCAGTGACACCCTTACTGGACATAGTGTTTTTTCTCCTTATGTAGGTACATATGTAAACATATCATAACTACTGTGGGTTGGCATATAACTGAACTAACGGTACTGTGTTGAAAGTTTTAGCTCTGTACTAAATCCACAACCGGTCATCAAAAACATTACGGGGTCCATCTCTTTGCAGTTTTGGTGCTGCTGTAGATGTTAGAAACACCTCTATATGCCACAGGAGTATTCACTTGGTATGACACTTTTATTGCCCTTCAAATCCAAGACCTCTCACTCCTGCGACCTTGTGGCGTTATAAATGGCCACAATTAATCATCTGAGCAAAGTGTCATGTCGGCTATACATTTAGCTATATTCATTTTGTAGTCAATCGATGCTGATTGAGCCAAGAAGTTAACTCTTGTAATATTGTGACTACAACAGTTTACTTTTACATCAAACAAGCAGATCAACCAAGAACTGCCAATTGCAAACTGTAGCTTGTTAAACGTTAAACATTCAAGAAAATATTTGTCTTGTAAGAGGCCTGAATGTCACTGTTACGCTTCTTTGCTAAAGCATGCCTAAAGTTGTAGTCTAATGATCATCTCTACCAGATGGTTAAACATCTTAACCATCACTGATTTAGATTTGATTTTAAGATTCTAGGGCTACAGCTGATGATTTCATTTATTGATTAATCTGTCGATTATTAGCTTTATCACTTGGATGATACAATGTCAGAGAACACTGAAAAATTCCCCTTACACCTTAAACCCTAGGTGATGTGTTCAAATAACTTCTTCTGGCCGACTAACAGTCCAAAATTAAGTCTTGATCCCCAAAAAATGTAAGCCCCACTAGCAGCTTTTAAAGCTATTTCAAGTGTAATCCTGCAACTCGCTAGGTTCGAAAATGGCTAACACATGACCAAAAATGGCTAACGACATTACTTAGATATGCAGTATAATGAATATATAACACAATCCAGAAGTGTATGAAAGATCCATCTACCATTGTGTTGGTGCTACAACAATCATGGGGATAAATGCTGAGCTGAACTATAAACCAATTCTAGCGCAGTAGGCATCTGCGTCGAGGCCACTGGAACATCTACCACAGAATCATAAATACAATCACTACAAACTTTGCAATCAAATACGCGCAAGACAAGGACACATTCCTGGTAAATTACTTTGTATAAAATTAAGGATGTCTCTTCTGATCAGCTTTTTTAGGCCCTTAACCTGGTCAGATTTTTAAATACTGAATATTTGCTGATATCGAGTCCTGATCCGATTTTCCTAGATGATAGAGTTAGGACGATTTCTGGTTTCTTTGGTCCGCTGTACAAAGGTATGCTAACCCGTTGAACCTACATTTGAAACCTTCTGGCAAATAAAAAGTTGCCTACATTAGCAACCTGTGCCAACGGTGTCAAAGCAATAAATCCAACTTGTATTGCAAGCTGTGTTGGGCAGGAGTGTCACCAGTTTGCAGTATTTTCTGTTATATAAGTCGCTCTGAGCATAAGTATCATCAGTCAAAAAATGTATCATGAAGAGGAAAAAAAGCCTATGGACTATAAGTCACATTTATTTAGAAATGTATTGCATAAAACCCAAGACAAAGAACAGACATTAAACTGGTAAGGCAAGTTATTATATATACTATATATATATATATATATATATATATATATATATATATAGTATATACACTTCAATAACATATTAAACACGACAGCACACAGAACAACAGGCTGAATAGGTGTCAGGTATGTTAACGTAGCACATTAACAGTTATTCAGCTATACAACAGCACTAAGAACATACCTAGGAGGCTGAATATGCTAAATTAACATAACAAGCCAGCAAGTCCAACAGTCAAGTTACCGGTAAACAAGTTCACCAAGCTCACGATCTTATTCCACATCACTGAATCCATTCAATGTTTACTCCTTAGTTCATGTCAGTCAGTATGAATTAACATTTAAAAACATGTTAAATTATAAATAATTTTATATAAAAGTCACACCTGAATATAAGTCACAGGACCAACAAAACTATGAAAAAAATGTGACTTATAGTCCAAAAAATACGGTAACTACTTTAGTAGCTAAAGTTAAATCTTTTATTGACCAAGTAGTGCTGGTTTTGTACTGGTGTCACCTCCAAATACAGGCATGTATGTTGTGTTCATTGGCTCCATCGTAGTAATCTACAACAGAGCTCAATAGTGTGGTTCCAGAATTAATAATTCAGAATTAATAATCCATGAGCTCGAAGAATGTGAAACAAAAGTTTCTGCTCCTATAGAAGCTAGAAATCCCTATGCAATCAACCTTGTTTTAAGAAAACACATGTTATTTGCGATCTTATGGAGAAATACTAGCTGGTGACTCCGCTATCATGGAAACGCACCAGCAAACGGCTAGAGCCAGCTTTTAACATAGAAGCCTATGATCGTTTGTGTACACAGTCTTGAACCTTTGCCTTTTTTGTTGTTTTCACAATATTATGTAGCCTAGAATCACGTTTCATGGTCACAATTCATCTCGTAGCCGATTGGCTTGGTTCCAGGTTTAAGACTCTTTATATAAACCTTTAATGAAACGTCAATAGAGATATTAAGCAAGAAAAATCTTCCAAAATCAAACTGAGTTGCTACACAACTTTCTCATTAGTCTCAGTCACCTAGACGTAAAAATGTCGGTCGGTGTTAGGCTTGATATCAAATCAGTTTGAAAATGCATACCGTTTTACTAAAACCAAAGTAACTAAAAAATGTCTTCAGCGGAATACATTCAACTTAGTGCAGCTAGCTTTTTTGTAAAACTTACTACTTCTACTTACAATGGTGTAATAGCTTTAATATTTAGTTACCAAAGTAAACCACAAGTCCACTAAGTTCTGTATGAGATTGCAAGTGGATGTTGGACTGTTTTTGCTTTGTAGTTTGAAATAATTTCACACTGCTGACATTTTAGACGTGTTAATGAGAAATGCCAAATTACTTACCGAGTTTATGTTGTTCCGCAAATTGTACTAAACTGACGTAAATGATCAGAAAAAGGTGATCTGGGGGACTGCCAATACCCAATCAGTTATAAAATGCTCGTATCGGCTCCAATTCAGTACTTCTTGATATGGACATCCCTAGTTTCAATTGAACCTTTGGGATAACCGTGGCTTTTGTAGTCAAACATGAATATCTAAGAAGGCTTTTTCTGTTCTTTTTTTCAGGTCATGGCAGCTGAAATGTCATGTCTGACAGGTGTTGATGAAGATGACAAAGATGCAGATCCTGATATCAATGCTCTCACACTCCTGCAAGAGCCAGTGAGAATGGCACAAGAATCGGCCTCTTGCACCAATTCTTTTGGCAAGCCTTCACTGAAACAAAACAGTGTCTTAGATGTTCTGTCAAACACAGATATGTTGTCTCCAGTTGGCCTGGGAAATGGACCTTCTTCGCATCAGGCTACACAAGCGCATGAACTCAACAGCATCTCCACAGAGAAAGAGGAAGAAAAGAGCATCACCCCACTAAAAACTGTGCAGGAAATTGACACTGCAGGAATTTGGGGATTTGATGTAGACTCACCTGAAAACTCAGTGGATAATTTTAGTGGTGCCAGTGACCTTCATTGGGATCCTCACAAAGAGTTTATGCAGTTTCTTTGGGAGAACCATGGTGATTCCCCTGGCGAGGAGCCTAAAGATGATGTCCTACCTGCCAATAGCCAAAGGAGAAGGAAACGGAAAATGGACATGGTTGTCATGGTGGATCCCTCAGAAGACCTTTACCCTGATCTGAGCCACAAGTCGTCTGAGGATTTGTCTGATGCTGAAGACCAAGAAGACTCTATACCTCTCCGAAAAGTCAGAAAGTCAAGGAAGTTCTCCCAGTCACAGTCATCACCAACAGGGAAAGTTTCTAAGTATCCCAATGGAACTGTAAATGCCATCAAGGGAATTCTTTACAACACACCTGCAAGAAATTCTCATGAGAATAGTATAGGTCATGGGCTTTCACCATTGAAGGGGAGCCTTGCCATGAATTCCCATTCAGAGGACAAGCCATCATGTTACCCTTGCTCGAAATGCAAGCTTATTTTCAAGAAAGAGCATCATTTGCATCATCATATGAAGTCTCATGTTGACTCTCCAGATATTTCGCCAAAGCCTTTTATATGCCGCGAATGTGGACAGTCCTTCAGACAAAGTGGTTTACTTATTGAGCATATGTCGACTCACACGGAGAAAACAGCAAGACTCCAAACGGAGAAAAAAGCAAGACTCACCGAAGAGATCAAATGCGTGAATGACCAGAAGAAAGAGGATAAAAAGCTCTTCTGTCCTCAGTGCCCTTTTGGTACAAACTGCCCAAACACATTTGTTAAACACGCGAAAACCCACGAGAAGGACAAGAGAAAGTTTAGATGTGACAAATGTAGCTTTAGAAGTCTGAGTGAGAGTGATCTTAGGAGACATAACATTATGCAGCACACAGTAATTACTGTTACAAAACAGATCCAGAATGATAAATCTGGAATCTTCTCCTGTAACATTTGTTCTTATAGAGCTTTAAGTGAAAATGTTTTTAGGAATCACCTTCTGCGTCGCCATCAACAAACCTTTGAGGAATACGAAGCTGCACAGCGTATTGAGGAAAATGCACAACCACTTAATGAGCAGCACATGCCTACTAGTAAAACTCCTGTTGAAGATGCAGAGTTTACGTCTAAAATCTCGATAAAAAATCAGATCCCTTCTAAAAGAGCTTGTTCGCCTAGTGAGTCCAATGATATTTCAGACCTATTCAAAAATAGCAAGATAAACAGAGGTCTCAAGTCTCAACTAACAGAATCAAAGCTCGATAAATCCATCAATGTTCTCCTGTCCCGACAAAAACATGGAAAGAAAACTGCAGAACAGAGGAAGGAAAGCAATAATCACAGCACATTTGTTCAGGATTCCATAGGAGACAAAGATGGCTCTGATCAGTTGCCAGGGACATTGAGTGTCAAGGTTGAAGATTCAGCTATATCCCCAAATGGGCATAGGGTGTCATCCAGTCCAGCAGAAGGAGATCAGTCAACAGTCAGAAAGTCACCGTCTAAAAGAAAGATGTCCACCCCATACCGCAACACCTCTGACCAAGACTCATGCTTCATCTTACCAAAACCTCTGCCCAGTCCCAAGAAAATGAACCAAGACGAAGAAGAAGTGTCAGACAATGACGAAAAAGACATTTTTCAGTTTAACGATACAGATGGCAACACTGATCCTTTTGACAATGGTATCAAGAAAGAAAATCAAAACATCATTTATACCTATAGCAGAAGAATGTCCATGAGGGGTGCTCTGCAGGCGTCTAAAAGGCTGTTTGAGAAAATTAAGACTGAAGATGAAGACCCAACAGAACCTGAAATCAAAGAAGAATGCATAGAAACGGAAGTCTTTCAAGAAACCTTTGACCCCCACCAAATACCATTGAGGGAAGACTTTACAGAGGATTTGTCAGATTTGGAATTGGATCGCAAGAACTGTCCATACTGTCCTGCAGTCTTTGAGTCGGGTGTTGGATTGTCCAATCATGTCCGAGGGCATCTTCATAGGGTTGGACTGGCCTACAATGCACGCCATGTAGTGTCTCCTGAGCAGGTGGCTTCTCAAGACAGGAGGCCACGGATTCGAAGGAAAATTTCAGCGATCCGGAGATTGAAAAAAGGTACTTGCATACACATATTGCATTTTCTTCTATTAAAGGAAAAGTGCTTTATTGCAATGTTGCTTATATTTTTGTGACTCTGGCCATTAGTGCTATCCATTATTATTGAGAGTTAAACTTAACAAGTAATTGCTAACATTTTGGGATGTGGCATCTCCAGAAAAATAGGTCCACTGGGGCAACAAACAATAAAGGGTCAGACAATCAAACAGCTTGTAAACCCTAGAGTAGTCAGATTTATTTTAATGACAAGATAAGAGCTATTACTAAAAGAATTGCTGTCCGTCAGTTTACAGATTGACCTCTTAAATCCACTATTACTTGATGTACTTAGCACAGTTGTGAACGCTTTGATTTCTATAAAATTAAAGATTATTAGCGACATTATTGGTGTTCTCAACTTCCGTTCTACCTCCAAATAAAATTGTGTACCTATTCTGGAAAAACTCCACTTGTTACCAACCAGTATTCTTGTATGTTGCCCCATTGGACCTGTTTTTCTCTAGGCACATGCGAGATCTTTGCAATTATTTTGGTAAGTTCAATGTTCTCATGACAGATGAGAACCAATGGCCAACAAAAATTCAACCCAAGTTTTAAACTGGATTTAAACTGTAGTTTTCCGTTATATGTGCATTGACGTTTACATTTATCATGTCATACTTGTAATGTTTGTGTTTTGGATTTTTTTTTATGTTTATTTCAGCATTACAGTTGGAGTCAGAATCTGAAACTGTGAAGAGCATTCACTCCTGTCCATTATGTGGGGACTCATTTGATAACAGGACTGGGCAGTCCAACCACATACGAGGCCACCTCAAAAAGCTTGGGAAAAGCTTTGCAACAAAGAACAAATCCCCATTATTTTTACTCCGGGAGTTGATGCGGGACAAGAAGGAGTTCCAGCGGGCACTTCAAATTCTGGGAAAGAGACGGAACCATTTCCAATACAGTGCTTCATCAAAGCTTTCCACCGTTGATCATTTCATGCAGCCGCCAATCGGAATCCCAAAATGTAATTCTATTCCAAGCGCTTGCACAGATGCCAGACCACTAATGTCCACATTTTCTTTAGTGGAAATAGAATCTGAAAAAAGGCAACTAGAGACTAAGTTTGATGTTAAAAATTCCCTTTCTGGCACGACTGCCTTGATAGGAATTCTGAAGAAAAGGAAGTGTCAGGAAGACAGCAGAATAAAGGGGTCCTCTCAGATGTCTAAAAACATGCTAGCAGTTTCTTCAAACAGTGAGCACTGTTCAGGCTCAAGAGTTGCATCTTCACTGCCAAAATCTATATGTGGTAAGTAACATCCTCATAGTAGTAACCAGTAGGTAAAACTGAGGGTGGAATTTTCCTGAAGTGTTTAGATTAATTTTGTACTGTCTTTAGAAGTTCTGTAATTCTCGTTATACTACTATTTAGTGGAAAAAATATGAAATGTCTTTTATGGTGGAGTCTGTGATTTGGTGCGGTGCATTTAATTTAGAGTGAGCACTGTGCTGGACTCTAAGAAAGAAAAAGCCTTTTAAATGCTACAATGCTTGTCAGCAACTGGTCACATACGTTAACTTAGGAGTCAATTTGGCTTCATGTGCTCTGATTAATATGGAATGCAATTAACCCACCAGTCACAGTTTGTTTTAATGAACACGCAACTCCTGGCAGTTGCTCTTTGACTTCCTCACCAATGTTTTTAAAGAAAGAAGTATCAGGAGTAACACATTTATGCCCCATGTGAAGACTAGATAACTATTACTATATACTTGGAAAAGTAACTGATAAGTATTTAAAGAAAGTCTAAAGTGTTAAATTTGAGAGTGGAATTTGGTGTAAGTGGTAGCAAAACTCACATTAAGGCCTTACATCTACAGCAGCTGCTTTGAAGCTGAGTACTGAACATCAGATTTCTATTTGTTGTTGAAGGGCGGTGTCATCAGCATAGAGGCATAGAATGACATTGCCAAAGCACTTTCAGATTATGTGGCCAAAACTGACAAGCTTGTTGCATATATTAATTACAAAGAATATCGTCATGTTTGACTTGTCTTATAACTTTCATGGCAGAAGAAGGAGTTTGTAAAATAGAACAAAGACAGAACATGTTTCAATACATTTCTTACACCGTTGGATTTTTTATAAATGATAAATTTGCCACAAAAAGGGAAGAAAGGACCTGTTGTTATTGAGTCCTGTAGATCAACACCACTAACAAATAAGCACAATCATATTTATGTTTTTGACTTATATCTGTGTCTTGGTATTTTTTTGTTGTCTTTTCACAGAGAAAGGTGAATTCAACAGGAAGGTGTGCGTCCATTGCAATGCAACTTTCCATAGCGGAGTTAGCTTGTCTAATCACCTCCGGGCATATGCAAAACGAAAAAGGACAGCTGTACTTGATGGAACCAGTAAGTGTCATCAGCAACCCTTTGAGTTAAAGACAAAAAGAAAACATCCACCGCTAGGACACAGAAGCAGTTTGGGGTACAAATGATCCGAACGCAGCATGTGGGTGTTACGATTGCACAGCAAATAAACACATTGGCCTTTGCAGAGGTAAAAGTTCCCTTCCATTACAGCAGAGACCCGAGGTTCCACTTGGGATTGTGGTGTCTCTGGCTTGGTTGTGCGTTCCAATGAACATAATGGGCAGAGTTTTTGGGAGGTGGGGAAACCAGGATAGGTTGTTATCCTTGTTGCTGCACCAGCAACATCGTACTATTTGATACTTCTTCGAATCAAGAAAGATCCAAGTACTTAACAACTATAAATATAGAGTTTTCAGAATTGTCTCTGTACCCAAATACTTTGAATATGCAGACAGGAAAATGTTTCAAGACTGGCCAAAAATTCTCTGTGTAAAACACAGACCTGCCTTTAGACACAGACCCAACACATTTTTATATTCACTGCTTCTCATCAAATGACATAATGTGTATCCTTATACAAACTTATTTCTATTATTGACAAATGGACCTCCACTGTATAGGTATGGGAGCAAAAGTATCAGACTGATAACTCAAAGCATAGATAAAGCCAAAACTGTCTGTGGGGCCAGATACCACAAGAGGTTGTGACGTCCAAATTCTAGTTATAATTAGTGTACCAGTGGTTATTTGTGTCCTCCCCAAGGTAAGGATCCAGAAGGGCATCAGTAAGTGAGATATTGCAAAGATTTTAATAGTGGAGCTTGGTGGGTGCATCCGTAGGAGGGGCAAAGCCTTCAGGGCCTACTTTTCTTGCAGGCACAGATCATCATACTTATATATTGGGCCTTGAGGCACAGAGCCGGGCCATTCACCTCCCTGGCACAAGGCCAAAACATAAGCATGATTAAAGCAAGGGCTAACCCAAACTGACTGAACATCACATAATTGCCAAAACATAATTGCCAAACCTTCTAGTGGTTATCATAGACTTTGTGTCCATTTGAAATGTTAAATTAGTAAGGCTGTAATCTCAAAGATAGAGCTGTGAATTAATAAAGTTCATTCTGTTCTTCAGCATTTGACTGTAAAGCAAGGAGGCAACGCTCAAGGCCTGGCTCCAAAAAGAAGACACTACCCTTACCACAGACTCCAGAGGAAATGTACAGACTCACCTGCAGGTAATGCTTCTATTTAGTTTTTAATATACTTAAAGTGATGTTATTACAATACACTTTTTATCAAAATCAGTGGATATATCCTTACGGTCACCTAGCTCTCTTTTCTGTGTGCGTAAAAAAAAAAATCCAGTGTTAATACACAGCCTCGCCTGTGTAAAGGGAAAACAAAGGAAGGCAAGAGCCACAAAACACTGTTCCGGCCAATCAGCGACAGGCAGCAACAATTGATGCTGGGAGGGAGGAGGGGGGAGGCAGCATTTGAATTTGCCAGCCAGTAGTTCTCTGTCTGTAAATCTGGGGGGTGGAGCTTCTGAAGGAGGGGGGTTGTAGTTGCTTGGCAAATGAGTTCAAATATCATTTTTTGCGCAGAATCACTTACTGCACCTTTTTAAAATACACTTTTTAAACACAGTCCAACAGACTTCAGCAGTGGTTGGTATTTACTTACAAAATAAATAGTGCCTAGATGACTGAGACACCTATTGTCATAGATGGACTCCAGAAATGGTCAAACTGAGTGTGGAATTATGTCACAATCATGCATTGTGATGATCTTGCATTCCAAAAAATACCAGCTGAGCCAGTAATGGGACAACTTAATCCAAACAATTCCAGCAAAAGCCATGTAAATAAAGTGGACAGTGACCCCCAAGGTTTGCAATATGGACACAGACCATGACTTGTTACAGTAGTACAAGTTGTCTTGATAATACGGTTTGTCTGGACACCCAGATAACTCAGTTGGGAGAACGGGTGCCCATATTTAGAGAGGTTTACTCCTCAACGCAGCGAGCCCGGGTTCGACTCCGAGCTGCAGCCCTTTGCTGCATGTCATTCCCCCCCGCCTCTCTCCCCTTTCATGAAAGGCCTAAAATGCCCCAAAAATTTAAAGAACTGTTAATGGGTACATATCATGCTCATTTTATATGTTCTTACTTATATTTTGGGGTTTTACTAGACCATGTTTACATACACATTATTTTTCTACTCGTCTAAATAAACCTGCATTCACCCTCTGTCCAAAACACTCATTTTTAGCACCTGTCTCTTTCAGCCCCCCTTCCCCAAAAAGTCTGCTGTGTCTGGTTTGCAGGAAAAATATAGCGCACCTTTGCAAAGGTAGTTCTCAAACTACTGAGATGGAGGGCGGTATATTCTAATGAGCCTGCATGTGACAAAGGAAGGGGAGCCAAATCTGAATAAATTATTAAAGTTTTCCATGTTATCTAATCAGCCCACAAAAAAACTGACTGGGTTGTCTTATTTCAGTTTGGCTCTCTAGATATAGATCTGAAAGAGTGAGTTTTTCATGATATGTCCTCATTTAATCTAACCCAAAGCAATGTGTAACTTCAGAATTGAGTTGGCCTCTTTTATGATAAAAAAAATATATTTTTTACTGTTTGTAGTGCACCAATGGAAACATCAAAATCTTAACAATGTGAAGCGAATCAAATATTCTAATATGTTAACTGTAGAGACAAATGCCCCGTTGGCCCTAGATTAGGTCCTTGTAAATGTTGTTCAACTCAAATCGGACGGGAGTCTACAGCCACGCTAGCAGACTCAAAGACTTTGGTGCGCGTTCTCGCAAAATTCATTTAGGGTTGTCCCAATGTCAAATTTCAAAGACAGTGAGGGTTTGAGTACACACTTACCGAGCCCTTTCCGTGAGTCTGCATCGATGCAGACTTCACCAAAGGGAATTGCCCACAATTCAAAGCGTTGTGACGTTTACTGCGAAGACCATAGGTAAACAACAGCACGTCCAGAGCACGTCTACAGAGAGCCTGTTCACTCCCTATCTCACTGTACCAAACCGGAAACTTCCAGCCTTATTAGGCATTCTCTGAGCACAACACATGATCATGGGACGGACTGGACCTGTTGCCCAGCTTGTAAAAGAAGAGTCAGGCAGCCGTCTTCTGTGACTTGGTCGTGTGGAAACTTAAAATGAAGTGTCAGCGACATCTTTGTTATCAAACATTGCCATGGTAACATGTAATCTCGTGAAGTGCTGTCCCAATTCCATTTATACCTATCTGAGCCCATGTGGCCTCACACACGCACTCACTTTGGACCTGAGATCAATTAAGTCTATGAGTCTTCAGTCCTTAGTTATTTGGGATTGGGCCAATGTCTATGCTAATTTACGACGTTTAGCAGGTGTGAGGTTCTCCATCTTAATTTAGTATGACATAACATGTACTAATTAGCACTACAAGTACAGCTAAGGTTGATGGAAATGTTTTGCAGGTTATTTGGTCATCAACCAAAGTATTGTACAAATAAAACTTTGGACCTGGTGGTGGTGCTAGATCAAACATTTAGGGCTCATGAAAGTTATTACAAATAATCCTGATGGTGACATGACTGTCTGTACATTTCATGGCATATTCATGAAAATAATTTTAGTCTGGATCAAAGGGGTGGAACCGTCAGAGCAACGTTCCCATCCCTAGACACTAGGGGTGTGAATCTTTACCGGCCTCCCGATTCAATTCCATTATGATTATTCTGTCATTGATTTGAATGGATTCAATATCCCGATGCATCATGATGCTTCACCTCCTGCAACACATGGTTTTAATCAACAAGTTCAAGCAGTCAGATACAGATGTGTTCAAAATAATAGCAATCCAGAAGCAACATCACTAACCTCATAAATCATATTTATTTGTAGAAGTGACATTTCTACATGGCAAATAATTTACTAGTAAGGGTTGTAGAGTCATAGAAAACCAACAAACCAACAGTCATGACATGCATACTGCTCATTCTGTGTAATTTAATCTATAATTGAAAGGGGCATGTTAAAAATAATAGCAGTGTTGGGTTCAATTAGTGAGGTGATAGATTCTGTGAAGAAACAGGTGTCAGTTATGGCCCATATTGAAGGAAGGAAGGAAGCAAATGTTGTGCATGCTGGTTATAATGCATTTCACACTGAAATACTCAGCAAAATGGGTCGCTCCAGACATTGCTCTGAGGAACAGCGGATTTAAAATGTTGATCGGAGGGGGGGAAATGTATAAAGAAGTGAAATTATAGGCTGCTCAGCCAAAATGATTTCAAATGCCTTGAAATGGCATCTAGCGGTCTAACGGTCAACTAGCATTAGAATGGATGGAAGAATAGCCAAAATGGCAAAGGCTCAACCAACGACCAACTCCAGGGATTATCAAAGAAGACTTAAAGTTACCTGAGAGTACTGTTAATATCAGAAGAAGGCTATGTGAAGCAAAGCTGTCAGCTAGAAGCCCCCGCAAAGTCCTGTTGCTGAAAAAGACATGTACTGAATAGGTTGAAATTTGCCGTAGGACACATTGACTGGCCAAAGGAGAAATGGAGCAACATTCTGTGGACTGATGAAAACAAAATTGTTCTTTTGGGCTCTAAGGAGCCGCAGACAGTTTGTCCGATGACCGCCGTACACTGAATTCAAGCCACAGTACACTGTGAGACAGTAAAGCATGGTGGTGCAAAACATTATGTTATGGGGATGTTTCCCATACTGTGGTGTTGGGCCTATTTATCACATACCAGGGATCTTGGATCAGTTTCAATACATCAAATTACTTGAAGAGGTCATGTTGCCTTATGCTGAAGAGGAAATGCCTTTTGAAATGGGTCTTTCAACAAGACAATGAGCAAAGTCTTGGTTCCAGATGAACAAGTTTGATGTTATGGAGTGGCCAGCCCAATCCCCGGACCTCAAACACTTGTGGGGTGACCTCAAAAATACTGTTTCTGAGGCAAAACCCAGTAATGGGTTCACAGGTGCATGGTCGACTCCATGCAACACAGATGTGAAGCAGTTCTCATAAATAACGGTTATGCAACTTAATATTAGTGCAGGGATTCAAAGTAATATAAGTATATGTGAACTCTCCTTTTTTACTGTATCTCTTAAGAAAAGACAATTCCTGAATATAGCGGAGACTGAACACAACAGCTTACAAAAAAAAGAAGCAGCAACCAGAAAATCAACAAGTGCAACAGTAGGCAATCATCGGTTAAGGTCTGTCACTGCATCAATGACAATTGTCCAGGTCTGCATCACAATGCAGCGATGAAAAGATTAATTTCAACATGCCGGCTGCATAGGTCCAAACCACTGTATGTTGGGATATTGTAGGGGTCTGGGGAAATAAATTGATTAATGTATGTATTGTGAGTTTATTGGGATGATTTTTAAAATCTTTTAAAAAGAACATTCTCCCTAGAAACTATTTTTACCAGTGATTCACCCAAATATTTTCTACGGTCACTGACGGCGACATCATATCCGTTTCCTGTAAAACGGACCGAAAGCAGAAAATACATGCTGTGTACTTCTTTACAAAGGAAGTAAAAGTCAGACTTTCAGAAAACAATTAGCTTGCAAACATTTCTCATGATATATTGCCTCTAGCAGTGCATTCTTCAACTTTTTGTTTTCGTTAAAAAAGGAAAAGAAAATCACAGTACTTTTAGAATTGCAGTAAATGAAAATCTCAATACAAATCCAATCAGCACCCATGTAAGGTAATTGGTGAAAGAATCGAATTGGGATAAAAGCTTGTCGTCCCAGCCCTAGTATATTATCATCAGTCCATTCATCTCTCCACAGGTTCTGTGACCTCGTCTTCCAGGGTCCCTTGTCTGTCCAGGAGGACTGGATTAAACATTTACAGAGACACATTATGAACACTAGTGTCCCTCACACTGGGCTAGGCATGGTGGAGGTGGCCTCGTTGCCCACGGACCCAGGGACCCTCAAGACTGACCAAGACCGCTCTCTGACAGTCACACATGCTGCCTCATGAAGCCAATGGGGACCTTTTTAGATTTCACTAGACTGTATGTGTATGTACATTGGATGTTCTTTCACTTTTTTTTGTCAATGAAATACTGGCCAAAAGTACAAAATGAATCAATGATGGAGATATTGTACATTTGGATGAATTATTTTGGATATTGTTACCCTTGTTCTGTTTTTACTTTACTCCATTTTTTGGAAGTACAATTCCAAATGGACGGACTGTTTTCTTGTTTTATGCATTAATGTAGTGTGGAATCCATTTCTAATAATGAAGACAACTTTTACCTCAGATTTATCATGGTTTAAGTCCGTTTTTGTCAAACTTTGACAGCACCTCTCTTCTGTATCAATATTCACATTTTAAAAGATCCATGGAATCATTTTTCTTGAATTGCAACAATTGCTGTTCAAATTCAAGCCCTCAGTCTCTGTTTTCCGGCCACAGTTCATGAGATGAATATTTTAACTGAAAATAATGGCACCTGAAAGCTTACAGTTCCAGGAATCACAAGTGGAAAAGTGAGCTACTGTAGAAGAACAAAAACAAAAATGTCTGCAAACTTGTTATGCATAGAAAGTGTTTTATAGTATTTCAGTAACTACATTGTTTTTAATACAAATACAAAATTAAAACCTGAAGGTGGTTAAGGAAGAAAAAAAAAAAAAACCTAACCGGCACAGCCAGTGCTGGCGATGCCCTTCATACATGTCACCTATATTTAATGTTTAAATATACTGTTTTGAGATAATTTAATTTTAAATGTACTATATCACAGATACAATGCTTAAAACATGTGTTGTTCTAAATAAAATAAAAAACAAGAAACAAGTTGACTTTTTCAATCTTTTTTTTTCACACCAATTATAAAAACATTGAATGCGTACATATATAAAATTACAAACTTTATCTCCTTAAGGTGACCCAATGGTGATTACTTGGAGTGCTGCAGCTAACGTTAATGTGGACGAGCCATTTGGGAACAAAGATACAAGAACATCAATATTGTTTGAACAAACCTTGATTCAAGATGCCTCCATTTCTTCGGACAAATCCTGAACGTCAGACGTGTATTCTATTAGTATCATAACAGTATTTATGTGTGGGTGTGATTGAGGTTTAAGTCCACAGTTCATCTGACACAAACTGCCTGTCAGTGTAAGCCGGTATTTTGGAGACTTTCAATGATTTCCATCAATTAAACGGGCTGCCACCCTGAAAGGAAAGAAAACAGCTAGTTAATCTGACAGCAGCACCTGTAGAGCTCGACGTAATCTGCTTTCAGTCCAATTTAATAGCGATTACTAGTAGCCTTCTATGGTACTATATGCTACTTCTACTAATTATACATAGTGTACTCAGGCTCAAAATGAATGCATTACTTAAGGTAACAATATAAGTTTATTTCAAGGCTTTTGTAGTAGATTTGGAAACACTTGATTTAATGTCCCCTGTATTCAACAGTGGTGGAATGTCACTTCATGTACTCCAGTTCTGTACTTAAGTACAAATGTGAGGTACTTTACTTGAGTCTTTTTCTTTTCATGCCACGTTCTACTTCTACTCCGCTACATCTCAGAGAGAAATATTCTACTTTTTACTCCACTACATTCATCCGACAGTTTTAGTTTCTTTACAAATTAAAATTTGTTGCAGACATAACACATGTAGTTTATAAAATATGTTTTATTATAAATCAAACAACCTGACAATATAACGGCCTACAAGTCCAGCTGAGATGATTAGACAATCAACTACACAACTGTTTTTTATCCTTTACACTTTCTAAAATGTAAGGGTATTTCTGCAATAAGTACTTTTACTTGTAGTACTTTATTTACATTTTCCTGATGATACTTTCATACTTGTACTTAAGTAACATTTTCAATGCAGCGCTTCTTCTTGTAACAAAGTAATTTTACAGTGTGTTAGTACTTTTACTTAAGTAAAAAAGACCTGAATACTTCTTCCACCACTGGTATCCAATTTACTAACTACACAAATCAAAAAGCAATCTCCCCTTTCTTCAAATGTACAATGTTAGTTAGTACAATATTTGTTAGACTGTTGTTCTACTATCTTACTCAGATAGTCTCACTGTGGCGGCGCTTGAAATAGCCTCGGCCCTGAGGCTCTATCTTAACTGCATTTTGTTGCATTGTAGCTGTACATGTGTAATGACAATAAAGTTGAATCTAATAGTTTGTTCATCTTAAGTCACACGAGCACGCCAGATGTTTCCTTCCCTTGCCCACACTAAGCTTTTGGTGCTGAGAATGATCAATGAGCTACATAATGGCTTTTCATAGCCAATAACCCAATACTATCTGATTATTGTAGAATATTTCCCACTATTTTTTATATCACATATTGCAGTATATCTTTTACTTGGGTGATATAAAAAGATAATCCTGCATGCAACAAAAACCTTCTCTACTATTAGAATAGCTCTTTATTTTGAATTAGCAAACAGAGCAAATTGAGTACTTTTTTTTTTTTAAACTTAGTTTCGTTTAGTTATTTGTACTGAATTTCAAATTTCTGACTTTGTTTCTTCAAATTATTAATTTGTGCCAACATAATACTAAATTGTTATCTCAATTTAAGAACAAAATCAAACTGAATTGTATCCAAGCAGTCTTGAGTTACAAGTGCAATGCATACAAAATGGAAAGAAAGTGAGCAAATCTAATAACTCTAGGAAATGAATGTATTGTTATTTATGAAATATTCCATAAGAGAATAAGCTATTAAATTGAAGGAATAAAATAAGTATATTGTGCATTTAAATTTGTGAGGGAATATTCTTTTTTAAAGTTCCTCCCTGGGCTTGGTTCTTTTAAAACACTTTATTCACCGTGGTGCCATCAGGTTATTTTTTGAATACTTTTAAATGGTTCATGTTGGCAAAATACCTTCAGGAAGTGTTCAAACTGAGGCTTCAGCTCCTTCATCATGGTTTCCGCTTTGTAAAGGCAAGAACGTCTCTGCTGCACTTGAAAGTCCTTCAGAAAAACCAATCCAATGTTGAGTTGACAAAATAATGAAAAGAGATTCAAAAGAAACCAAACAAGGAATATTGTCACGCTACTTGACCGCAGTGTTACCTTTGTGTTGGCGAGGTGTTCCTGAGAGGTAATGTGAGTCTGCACTGAGGATGCAGATGTGGATATGAAGACACTGCAAGCCGCACAGTGGAACATTTCAATCTTTGTCATGTGGTCATTTTCCTGCAGAGCTGACAAACAAAGATCAGACTGTATTCAGGCTGGGTTTTACTGGACTAGAAGATACTGCAATATGTGCATGTGTTTTGGTTTTTGACGAGTCAGCGTCATTTACCTTGAAGTGCACTATCCTCTATGTTTCGGCTGCACTGCTGGCTTTTATACAGCATGACTTCCTATAGACATGAATAAAAAACTTATACCACCACCCAGACACCGATAAGATATGATTTTTTTACTTAAATTAAAACATGAATCCCTCACTGGGAAAATTCCCTTATTACAGCAGCTCAAAAGAAATTTCACACACACACATCAGAATAACACAAATACACATTACATAGACATAGGAAAAGTATACAAAAAGTTTGATGAGAAATAGAATTTTTTTTTATTTGTTATAATATTTAGACTACAAACACCCTTATGCAAAACAGATATACTGATGAATAAGGTGCGAATGAATAGAAATGACATATTGCTCAGAAGGAGGTGACATGGAGTCATAAATAAATAAATATGCATAGTGCAGATTATTGTCAAGTGATCTGGCTCATGTTGCAGAATCAGCTAGCAGCTATTTTTAGGTTGGGGGGAAAAGGTAATAGAAGAGTAGGGCACTACTGCACAGATTAAGGCTTCAACCCAGGAATCGTCAATAGGATGTACAGTAATAAATCATAATCTTACCTGTATGAAGGCTATAGCCAGATCATCGTAATTATTCTGCTGCTGGATGTGCTCCAGGGTGTCCCAGTGACTCTTGCTCTCCAAGTGATCCTCCAGCTCCCGACCATTGGCTAACTCAACTTCGCAAAGGTCACAGATGATGGGGTTCCTAGAAGAGAAATATGAAAGCGTTCACTGTTGCAGAATATTAAGGAGTTAACAAAAATAGCTAAAAACCTGATCTTAAAATTGTACAAATTTAGGGTGACGGGAGAGAGTGCAGAACTTTTACATATAAATGAACATCCGCTACATTCTTGCCCTTGCCAAAGGAGTTTACACAATGCTGGTTTAAGTCTGTAACACCTCAGCTCTCTGTATTTCTCAGGATATCAGAGTTGTGGTGTCTGGTATGTGTGACTGGAACGATAGTAGTTTATTTCCTCCACAACAACGTTGTTACATGAGCAGCACACAAAGGGTCGCCAACCAACCCTGCTTACTCACTAACGGCTCTTCACAGCGTAGCTGCTGATTCACAATAAGGACTTGATCCGTCCTTGATCTGTTTGTGTATGCTTCGTGGTGCAGGTGGGCACAGTTTGTTTTTGTTGCCATTTGTAGACCCTGGGCTGTCTACACAGACCGTGTTTTTTTTTTACAGTGTGCCGCGTGCTGTATGTGACAAAAAATGTTGCAGCCTATAACATGCGTGACATCACGTAGAGCACTTTAAATCGTGATTATCTCAGGACTTCAGTAACTTCAGCAAGAGCTGATGCTGCACACCAAGCTAGATGCATGTATAGGACTGACAGAGTCCTAGCTCTGGCTTCTTGGTAAACAAGCAGTGAAGTGTGTCATCTTTCTATATTGGTTAAAGCTCATTTGTGCCACAAGTTAAAGCCAGGGTTGGTAACTATTTTGAATGTACACTATATATATACACACACACACACACACACACACACACACACACACACACACACACACACACACACACACACACACACACACACACACACACACACACACACACACACACACACACACACACACACACACACACACACACACACACACACACACACACACACACACACACACACAGTATATTTAGAGTTTGAAATGGTCATTATTACCCTTGTACCAAATACTTGAAAAATGGCCAATAAGGATCCGTCGTCTGTAGCTGCTGTAATCTTTTAAAAAACGCCACCAATCACTGCTGTGCGGTCCGCTTGGAGAGAACCAATGAAAAGCCTCCATGCCCTGCTGCGCATACTCTACCGCTCCGGTGTACGGGCCTGAGCTCAGTGCGCATCACCACTGGAGTTACTGCAAGTCTACTGCAGAATGGAAAAAAAACTCAGCCACTGCCGCGGTTAAAGGGTTTCAATGAGTGAAACTGTGGTCCTTTCTCCGCTCTGCTCTGAAGCAGCGCCGTGTGTGTGTGTGGCAGCGCCCCGGGGACAGGGGAGGGTTTCCACGGAGCCCCAAGGAGATGCTACTTTTAAATCTTGCTAACTATGTTTAGCTGTTTAACTGTATAGGAGGACAATATGATGCATTTTGGACTCCCTAGTCACTTCACTTGCACTAACATTAATCCTGCCCTTACATATACTATATATTCTTTGCAAATTTTGCAACCCATTCAGCCTTTTTTTCTTATGCAACAGTTACTTTGTGTGTATATACTCATTTTGTATGCATCTTTAACCAAGGCAAAATCCACATAAGTGTACCAATTATAGCAATAAAACCTTTTCTGATTCCGGTGAAAATCTGAAAACGTGTGCTTCCTTTGGCCAGTGAGTGTAATGTGAATACTCTACTCTGCATCTTTAAACAACTGGCCATCAGTATCCTTTGTTCTTACTCGTCCATTATTATTTTCCTGTTTCTTGGCACATCTGTGGAAGGTTGGATATGGTCCAGTCCTGTAGAACATTACATACAGAATTACTATTATTTGGTTCAAAGAGGAAATACAAGTACACATGGCAAACATGAAGTACTGCTTTGCTCATTCAAAAACTAGTATTAGTTTTCCAAAAAATGCTAAAATACAAAAAAAAATTGAATCCATGCAATCATGTTTCTCCTATATTCAATGTAAAATGGTGGGACGTAAAACCAATTTACCCGTATTTTTGTATTCCAATGGATGTTGATGGTCCCGCTGTAACCTGGGTGGGGACAATCTAACAGGAGTGGTCATCTACAGAGGAGAGAACAAGCTCACAGTGTATCACAGTGACATAACTGCAAATAAGTACAACCAAACAGACCATGTATCCTGTTTAAGGCTACAACTCAAGTTTAAATATAACCACAGAACAAACTGCATAAATATTTAAATTCAGAAAAAGATGATTCTCAGTCTTACCTCTCTGCTGTATTCTGGGATTATTATCCCCTCCTCCCCGTTGGTTCTCTGTCCTTCATAAGAAGCAAGAAAGCGTTGGTTGGAGGAGCCGTGTATATGCCTGTCAGGGCTGCAGACCCTGTGGTCTAGGGGTCTGCTTATGGAGTCAAAACCTGGTTGGTCAGGTGATTTAGTGGTGGGGCCATAAGCCTGTCGCTCAGGCAGTCTATGACCTGTACTGAAACCTTGACTCTCTGTGGATCTGGTTTCAGGGCTTAGTTCACACCTGTTGAGAAGTTGGCTTGCTGATTTTGAGTAACTCCTGTCCCAGCGGCCTTTTTTAAGGCAGCCTGCATCTTGATGGGATGAGGAGTGGTTGTGGTCTTGGGCCATCTCGTACTCAGAGTCTGACGAGTGAGGATCGTAAGGATTATAGATTTCAACCCTGAGAGGAAAAAAAACATGGAATGAGAGAAAACTAGCAAGGGGCTGTGTGGTTTCAGCACTCGGTGAAGCACTGCATCTTTCCTGACATTTGCACTTCTACCTGAAGTGGCCAGCTGAAATAGCACATGACAAGGTTAACTTCAGATATCCCATATTTCAAATCTTTGTCACCACAAGACAAAGTTAGAAGGCTCAAATGTGGGACGTCCTAGATGTGACTACAGGAGACGTCCCTCTCTACCGGACACTTTATCAAAATATGCTATAGACATCACTGATTGGCTTACTTTTCTGAACTGCCAGTTCTTGTGTCCGGAGAGTCATCTTCTTCTCCTAATGGTTTGAATGAAGACTTCCATTTATCAGCAGAAGATCTGACTGTATAATACAAAATGTAAATAACAACAAAGACAGTTGATTTTTGACAGACTGGAAATACATTTAGATATCTTACAGCTAACTAAAAATGAAGTATGAAAAGTTGTTTTTGGTTTATTTCTGTTGACTTTTTTTAGTTATTAGGATAAAAATGAACACAATGAACCCCAAAAATGACTTGATGATTATGAATTGGGAAGGGGACCCAGAGACAGCTTTTCCAACAGTTTAAGGCAGAGATTGAAACTTGCGCCACTTATGAAATCCATCAAAGAAAAACCCACAATAACTGTGGACTGTGCCACGTTGTTGTTGCATGCCAATAGTGCAGACTGAGTATCTCGGATTATCTCTGTAACTGTATTAAGCCATAAAATAAAGAGGTACATTTATTGGAACTGTCTGCAAAAAGATTTTCACGCCATGCAGAAATAATAACCCAAATCTGGGAATGCCTAAAACAGTAAACAAAATACAGCAGCCTCATTTGCTAAATGGTTAGTTGTAATGTGAAGTCCGAGTAACACCGCTGGTATATGGTTTTTGGAGGATTTTGGTTTATGGTGGTGTTTCTAGGTGTAGGCCTACTTAAATGTCCACAGAAGTTACCTGAACGTTTCAGGGCTGGTTTTGTCTTAGCAACATTGCCAGATGTCCTGTTGTTTGAGTTGACTGGTGGCTTCACTGGGATGTGTAACATAGCTTCTTTAAAGTCCTGGGGTATTCTGTTTATCACAGGACACAGAGGACAAAATGAGCGCAAAACTACAAAGCAAGTGAAACCAATAATAACGAGTACTTGAAATGTTCTCAGAACATACGACATAGACCTTAACGTTGGCTAGCTTAGCATACTGTGCATTTAGCCTTCAGCTAACTACATAGCTACACACAGACCAGTTTATTGCTTTGAGGTAGCAATTAAAGTAATGAAATCCAGTCAACAAAAACACAGCCAGAAACTCATGCAACAGGCACGCTGCTCGACGTTAAGTTGAAACTTGCTCAAATAAATTCACAACATTGACATTAGTTAACGTTACGTTCAAAGACTGAAGCACCGTGTTACGTTCACGTTACCTTCCACTTTTCTGTTGATTGTATAGTACTTGAGCAGCTGCTTTAGGTTTGGCTGAAGGGTTGAACGGAACACTATCCTGACGGTTCATTATTTGGTTGCTTTGTAGGAGCAGATAGTACAGCTAGATCAGCTACAAACTGCTGGGTACCACTACCAGCCACTTACACCCGCCGACAGATGGCAGCGTTCTACAACACATGATGGACGGCACCTGTACGTTTCATCCATAGAGAACATACTGAATACAGAACCGGTCCACGAGAAAAGCATCAGACACAAAGTCAATATTGCCTTTTTATCTTTAAGGGTCTCTTATTGGATTCATATCAGTAATAATAATGCATAATATGTGATTAATGCAGTTCTTTATACAAACATGTCCTTAATTTGATTTGGAGTCCAAAAAACATTTACATGTTTATTGTTTGCCCAGGTTTCTTTCCTTTAACATTTTAAACATCAACCCAAATTACTCGTAGCTACGGTAATACAATAAATGACATATTCTTCTATATTTTACAGTTTGAAAACCGAGACCCGGATGTATAATAGGCTAAATAGAGACCCACCATGAATCTATTGTTATGCTCAACCGTTTTTTTTCTACATGTCGAGGAAGGTCTGTCAGAGGCTGAAGCGAAACTAAATGTCTGAGACGGTTTAAAACCGTCTTTGCAAATGTCCTCATGCAACAGTCGCCCACAGTGGATATTTCGCAAACATATTTCGGATATTTCCGGTTATTTCCTGTACCCGTGTCACGTGGTTTCGCCCCTGCCACGCCTCCTTTAAGAGTCTAGTAGAAGTTGGATCATGGACTGTAAATATTAACAGTATGTATTGATTCTTATTTCTTATTTCTTTATTTATCTTATATTTATGTTGCAAGACAAAACAACGTTTTAAACCATAAATAAAACACAATCAATCAGAAATGAACAAATATAGATGGCAGAGTTAGTCATTTTACAGTGGGACAAATCCGGAGAAAATTAATTTTGTTCGAGTTTCCCGTCACAGAAACAAACTGTCGCGAGAACACAAACTCCACAGATGTTGTCCTGCCAAATATGACTTTTAGCTGTATAAACATCTGTTAGCAAAGAAAAACATAAACACGTCATGCAAATGACTTTTTATGCATCACTACCCTTACAAACGAGGGGAGACAGGAAGTGTGTACTATTTCGCATTTCATGCGTCAATATCTTCTTTTTATTAAATCCATCCAATACAATAGCTACATCAGAGACTGTTGAATACATCCATGAGTTCATATCATTGGAGTGGCTTGAAATGCGCTATAGAGAATCTTTGATACAGTCTATTGTATATTGCTGACGCAGTACCCCTGTATATAAGTGACATAGACAAAGATGCATGTCTATGACTACCTGTCAATTAAATGCTATTAATAGGGGTGTCAAGTTGATCTTAAAATAGATTTGTTCATGTTCTCTATGTTTTTTTGTAGTTAGTAATTTAAATGTCAGAGAAAAATGAATTGCTGTACTGCCGGCAGGGTCAGATTTACTTGCTGGGCCCCATTAAACCCTATTTCCCTGATTCTTCGTGCATTATGTACAGTATTTTTATACTACCATGCCTACAGCCTACATGTACACGCAAAACACAAAAGTTCTTGAAACTACATTTTTGACACAGGGTCCCTCTAGAAGACCTAGGCTCAACTTTAGGTAACAAAGCTTGAACATTTTTGGTATTTTCCTATACAACAAATACCCAATTAAAATAGCACAAACGTGTTGACAAATAAGTCTTAGGCTATTTCCGGTTACCTGAAGGAGGACTAAAAGGCCCCAGGTTATGTGTGTGTGTTGGTTTGTTAAACTTATTAATTGCAAATGCTTAGAAAATGTGTACTTCTAAGGTACAATATCAATATCAATATCATGATCAGGCTTTAAGGCGATCTTGCATTATTACCTCTAATATATCTGTGTCAAAATTTGCATTCAGTACATCCTTAAATACATTTGTGTATTATGTTTGTGTATTGTACTATATTGCCATGGATAACATAAAAGTAGCATTTATCCCGACACTGACACAACTTTGGAAGTCATTGTACATAATTTTGGTATCATACACACTCAGTCATACTATAGTACAGTGTTTATTGACTTCCCAAAGAAAGAATGCCCCCTTATGTTGAATTCTGTGAAAACTTCTAAATGTAGAATGACCACAGAAAATGATTTGCAGAAGAGAGCACCATTTGCTCAAAGAGGGTTTAATCTAAACAAAGCGAATGAGCAGTGGCATGTGCTGACGCTTTTAAAACCAGGGCAGTTTGTCTCAAGGATCGAGGAACACCATGATATCAATTCTCAGGGAAGTTCCCTTATTCAGAGTATTACTGCAAGGTCATCGATAAGACTGTTGAACAGAAGGCTACATACATGCACAACATGCTCAACCTTGACAAGCTCAACACAGACACAGTAAACCTATTGTTTTCTCCTCCTCACTCGCTCACACAGACAATCCTACTGGTGGTACAATGATCCTCAGTGGTCTTGTATGGAGCCCCTTAAGGGGACATGAGCAAAGATTTTGTAGAGGGGGGGGATTCTCGGGGAGAAAAATGTAGAGTCAAGCTCAATGGACTGTTCTTTTGTAGCGCTTTTCTTGTCTCAATGACTACTCAAAGCACTTTTACATAGTACAGGAACCATTCAAACGCATCCACACACTGGCTGAACTCATCAGATAATCACACACATTTTACACACCAATGGCACAGTATCGGGGTCAACTCTGGGTTCAGTGTCTTGCCAAAGGACACTTTGACTGCAGGGCAGGTGATCTGATTGGCAGGCCACCGCTCTACCACTGAGCCACAGCCGCCCCGATGTAACTAATAAGATGAGTAATTGCATTGTAATAACTGTTTAGACAGAGACTTGTTAGCATGGAGTGGGCAGTTGATAAATAATGAGTAGACATTCATCTAAAATCTTGTTTTATTGTGCCATAAAGTTGTGAACTTTGAACATAGGATCACAAAGGTGCTACAGTAGCTCTAAATAAGACATACTGTGTATGTACTATAGACCTACACAGAAATACATTAAGAAGAATGAAGGCAGACGTGTTTGTCGTCATCACACAATTCTGACATGTTAAATAATTGTCAGTGAGCAGTTTTATTCCACATCTCAAATTTTAAAGCATGATTTAAAAAAAAAAGATAAAGAATTCCCTTTTATCAACTCACGTCCATCTTCTTGGGACAGTTTATTACAAAAGGACATTCAGGGATCTTTAAACTATTAAGTTTGCAATGTGCAAATTAATTGCTATAGGCTAAATTAATTAGTATACAATCTCTACAACAGTCAGGTAAAGGTTCATTTGTGGTGCTTAGTCTCCACCTGAGTTTTTACAACTCTAATGTCATTTTGTTGGGACATTGAGGAAAATAAAGGTTTTACGATTTCAACAGAGGTTCAAAATTATTAAGAAAGAAGAGTTGCATTGTGTCCTCTTCCATAGCATGTAATTGCTCTGTGGCTAGTAACTGTATGTAAAACTGACAAGAAAACATTAAATATTCATTTTTGGCCTTTTGCTTGTGAGCTGTAAAAAAAAAGAAAAAGCAATAGCAGCAGATAAGGCAAAAAGATTGTTCCACATGGTTACAATTATACCTGAGTACCTAAAACAACAATGACAAATCTACATAATGTGTCATTGGAGCAATCAGTTTTGGTCTATAGAGTATGACATAAAGAAGCTCAATTTCTAATGTTTTATTACTCAAAGCTATTAAACTGCTGTACGCAAAACATTGCTGAACTATTATAGATACTCAGCAACAAGGAAAGCAATATATACCCTTTTAATGCAACAGCAACTAAGACAACTCGTTAAAATAATTAAGAGAAACGCATTCATTAGGGTTATTACAATAATAAAGACTCTACTCTTACATCCATTATGCAGGATTGTCATGAACTCATGAACCAGTGGGTTTTTATTGTGCTATAAGCCACTCGTAAAGGAAGTGTTGTTCTCTCGGCTAATGCCCTCCTTAACCTCCACGGGCAATGCGTCAAAGAGATGGTCCTCCACAATCAGGCCGCTTTTGCGCAGCAGTCGACAGTTTCCTAACTGGGCGGGCAGTCTGTCCAGACAGTTCCCTCTCAGCTCCAGCTGAGTGAGCTGGACCAGTTGGCCAACGGACTCGGGCAGCACGGTGAGCGCATTGTTCCCCAGACACAGTACCTTAAGCTTGGTACATCTGAACAGAGGCTTGGGCAGCACCTCCAGCTTGTTGGAGTTGATGGCCAAGTGCTGGAGATTGTGGAGGAGACCCACATCTAAAGGGAGCACTGTGATGGAGTTGTGGCCCAAGTCCAAGTGCCGCAGTTTGGGCAGCGTGAACAAGGCCGGAGGCAGGGACTCTAGTTTATTGTGAGAAAGGTGGAGAGACTCCAGGGACTTGACCTGGCCTATGGAGGATGGGATGGTGATGATTTTGTTGTGCCACAGTTTAAGGCACGTCAGCCTCTTGAGGTGCTGGAAGCTGATGATCTCCTCGATGGTTCGGATGTTGTTAGATTTGAGGTCAAGTTCCTGTAGATTGGTCAAGCTGAAAATAGCGTGGGGAATCCTCTCCAGTTCACACGTGTGCAGTTCCAGATCAATTATATTTGTCATTTTTTTCAGACTATTTAGTACCAGAAGTTTGGTACCGTCATTGTGCACCACTAGCTTGATCAGATGTGGTGACAGCTCTGTGATGTTTGTGGGCATTTTTGTGAGGTTGCTCTTCAAGCATAAAGTCTTTAAATGCCTCAAATCTCGCATGGATTCTAGACCAATCATTTTGTTATTTTCTGAGCTCAAGTTGCCGATTAGGTTGAGCTCCCTCAAACTCCTCAGCAAATACACCCATGCTGGGATCTCGGCAACATCAGTGAACTTGACATGAAGGCAGCGAAGATGGTCACGCAGGAAAGCAAACGCTGTCTGCTCTACTTTGGCCGGACAGTGACAGAGATGCAGCTCCACCAGGCTGGTCATTTGGGAGACCTTTGCCGAGAACCTCACCTCAGGAATCAGCTCCAGTTTTAGCACTTCCAAGTCTGTGAGATCGAACACTGCATTTGGAATACCAGAGAGCATGAAAAGGTGCAGCTCTTGCTGGTCTAGTGTGTTACGGGTCACAAGCTGCCTTAGTTTTTCAAAGGTCCACTCGTGATTAAGGCTGATCTCTCTGAGCTTGTTTTCACTGACCTCGGACAGAAAGACGCCAAAGCGTTTGGAGTAGAGCTGGTCATATTGGTCAACCATGTGTAAAAGGAATGCAAAATCATTTTTGACATCAGGAATGTCACTAAAGCTGCTCTCTTCCCGGACCTTTTCGAACGAGTACTCTTTCAGAGGCCGGCGGAAAACCCAGAATAGAGAGTACAGGCAAGCCATCCCGTAGATCAAAATCAAAGCCATGTAGCTAACAAGCAGCTTGTTTAGCATGAAAGCCATGTTGTGCGTACATAAGAAATGTGTGTATCCTATTAGCTGTTTAATATCAGGCTCACAATTGTGCTTGAAATTTATTTTAGCCAAAAAGGTCGACGTGTAGGATAATATCAAAATAAACTTGACCGTTTTGACAACGGTCTGCGCTACATAAAGCTTGTAGATGAAATCACTGTCCTCCACATGAGCTCGGAATTTTCGGACTTTCTCAAACAGGGCTTTAGCCTGCTCCCCATCTTTTTTGTCCAGGATTGTCATGCTACTTGGGACCTCTGCGATGGGCTTATCTGCAGAGAACTTCACCCCCAGCATGGGTGTGATTGGGCTGACATTTGAGCTTTCATCCTTCCCTTCTAAAGATACCTGCTTTGGTGCTAAGGTGGTGCCGGTCAACCGCTGTTTGTTCTCCTCAGAGTCCTCACAAGCTGTTTCAGACAAAGCCTTTGTAGTCCAGGGAGACTCAAAACATCTACCTAGAATTGAAACAAAATGCTCAATCTTGGAGCTCGTTTTGGGGTATTTGAACCAAAAATTGCTACTGACCATAAGAACAATGGTGTGGATGAGGGCAAGGTAGGGAAAGTACTTGGAATACCAGGGCAAGGCAACATGGTAACATATTTGGTTAATGAAGACATATTGTTGAAAGTCCAGGTTGGTCCTGATCCCTGTGGGTTGAGGTTGATTGACATATTTCTCTGCCACAGCAGTGTGTTGGTGTGTGGCATGGATCTCATGGACAACGTCGTCTGGTAAGTCCTTAGAGACTAAGGGGATGGTGGTTGCCAGAGGGGCTGCGGTGGCTGCTGATAAGACTGCTTCCTGTGTGCTCTGCTGCATTAACGACTTAGGCGAAGCCCCTCCCGTGGCCTCCTCCGGGTCCTCCAGACACGGAAGGCAAGCCACCTGGTCCTTGGTGATCTGCATGGTCATGGCAAATATGGCCAGCATCAGCATGACCAGCCCCAGGTAGTCCATGAAGACGTCCCACCATGGCTTTAGGATCCGGTACGTTGGCTGGATGTCATTCAAAGATGCAATCTCAGATAGCGTGAACATCACTGCAACGAATAGAGAAGAAAATTGATCTACTCTAGTTGTTTTAGCATTAACAATAAAGAAGTAAGTATGAAAAAGACTGAATAACAAATTAGAGATACAATCGATTAATCAATTAGTTGACCAAACGAAAATTAAGCGACACATATTTTGATAATCAATGAATTGTTCGCCTAAGTAATGTTTTTTGAGTAACATCTTGAACATGCTCTTGTTCCAGTTTCACCAATGTGAGGCATTGTTGCTTTTCTCAGTTTTCTATCATTGCAAATTGAAAGTCTTTGGGTTTTGGAATGTGCGTCAAATAAAACATGACATCTGAACACGTCACATTTAAAACTGTGATGGAAACATGATTAATTGGGAAATTAAATCGACAAATGTATCTATAATGAAAATAATCACTAATTGCTACTGTTTGGATTACTAAACCTCCTTTGTAAATTCCTTTTTACATTGACGTAAATTCAAAAATAACATCTGACATGAGTTTCTAGAGCACTAAAATACATCAGGAAGTGAAATCTTTTTGGGTCAAATTCATAGCAGGCTGCCAAAAGTGGGGAGTTAGAGTAACACATTTTACCCCCTAGCTGTAAAAGCTATTGACGTGTAACTGTGAAGCTACAGCTGAGTGTAAATGTGCTACATACAACTCGCACTTTGCAGTCTAGTTTTACTCAATAATGCTTTAAAGGTCCCCTATCATGCTATTTTTTAGGTTCATACTTTTAATTTGGGGTTTCTACTAGAACATGTTTCCATGCTTAATGTTAAAAAAAAAGAACTTGGTGGCACCTGTAAGCCATGACTTTTCTTTTCCAGCAGTAATTCAGGAAATAAATGAACAATCCGTGCATCATGATAATTAGTTTTTTGTTGTTTTTTTGTTGGAACCTGCACTGAAGAGCAATACTTTTGTGACACAATTTACATATTTCATACTGTTTTACACTATGCACTTCACTCCAAAATGGAGGTATTTCTTGCAAGTAAAAAAAAGAGTTGAAGCATTTCCAATAAGAACACCTATATTTGACTCCTTGAACTAAAAGTAAACTAACAAAAACAAATCCAAATCCAACTTATTATGTTTTCATTAAAACAAAGAAAATCACAGAAAAGGAAAATGAATCTACAATAAAACAGAAACTATTAACTTTGTAAAAACTTCAAACTCCATCTTTCTTTTATTAGAATTTTTACCCCATTTCAATTGGAATTATAGTAGGTTTCCCTTGTTTTACACATTACATTTCCAGAAATTCCAATTATACTTAATCTAATCAAATTTGTCATAATATAATATGCAGTAACTGGTCTTTAGTTTCTAGGGTGACACCCTTACATGCTACAGGAAGCGCCAACAGTTGTTGACACCCAGGGCCCTTATCTTCTAAAGCCAGCAGTAACAGATTGAAAAGAAACGGCTATTATGTTGCCTGTGTATAAGCCATGCTTTTTTGATATCTTGACTCTTTCTCTGCTAAAAAGAAATGTATTTCCGAAGTTAAGTATCAGTTCACCACTGAGATCCATAAGCCTCCAAACAAGCCTGTAATATGCATAAGCTTATGTTTCCTGCACAATAATCATGGTTGTCTCAAGCATGAGCGCCCATCATGTCACAAAAGTCAAAGTCAAAGTCAAAGCCTCTTGACTGGCACTGCAAATGTGTAGTTGTGGTGCGGTGCAGTTTGTTTCTGTTTCAGAAGGCCTTCACTAGAGCCTGACCAAAAAATCTGTGGGCTGATGTTGTATATCAGCTGATATACATTTAACACGTAGAGCACATATAGCATATATAGTATGTAAGAAACGGCAGTACAAAAATACCATACGTTCATCAGAGATCATTCAGAAACCTTGTCTCCATCACATAGTTTGTAACAGATTAATCAGATTTTTTAATTCTCAAATATCGGCATAAGCCTCAAAAATAGAAAATATGTTAGGGATGCCATGGTGTGGACATTTCCCCACCCGTTAATAGAATTTATAATAAAATGGTTAACAATTACACCATCCATTTTACATAAAATTATACTAGTTAATGACGCACAAGTGTGTAACTTTTGTTTCAACATTGGGGGGGATGGGTGGGTGGGGGGGGGGGGGGGGGGGGGGGGGGGGGGGGGGGGGGGGTCGGTTGAGATCTAAACTTTTGAGCAAAATTGAAATTTTGAGCATCAAGCACTTCCTTTCTTTTTGTATCTCGGTGATTTTTTATGCAACAATTTGTGTCTTTTATGCATCAATTTTCTGGTTCAAATGTCTTCTTTGTGTAAAGGAAATGATATACTGTAAGGTTCTTGGGGGTGGAGGGTTGTAACGTCCCCATCCCCCTTGTAAATTACACCTGTGGCACAATACCTGCAGACTATGTGACTTCTGCTACTCTGTGCTGCTGCCGCGGAACAGAGCAGACACTTTTAGGTTTGAAATAAGCGCTCGTTGTCCGCCTTTGAGAACAAGCTTAGTATTTCAGTGGGCACTGATACATGAAAATTAACTAAATGGGTTAAATTTCTACAAAACAAAATACGGTGGGGGCGGTGGGCAAGTTTGGTAATTGGTGTATGGCCAACCACTAGTCCACACCAATTAACACCAGTCAACACCAGAACAACTGGAAACACCAGCCACAGCAACAAGTCTAGTATCTGTCAGGCTATAGTCTTCACACACAGACCAACATGTCCCACTTTAGCGTAATACTGTAGGGTTATGTCAAGTTAACTTTTTGTTTTGAGGAACTTGAAAGTCAACTACACTTGGTTGTTACTGTATAGCTGGTGTTATATTGGTGTTTTTCATAGTGCTATAATAATAAATAATGGACTTTCAGGGAGACATTTTGACATGCCATGGGTGTAAATAATTAAATGATAGACGGCTGAATGATTTTTGACATACCCCACCATCTATCTGGAGAATGCATCAGTAAAAGAGATGTTTGTGTATTGCAAGAGCAGTCGTGTTTCCATTCAAATGTCATATTGAAATGTTTGTAAAAGAAATGCAAATTAAGTGTGTGTTTCCATTAACCGCTTTGGAGCAATGACCTAGGCCACAGCTGGTTTCGCCAGATGTTAGCGCTAGGCTGAATCCTGCCAGTGGACAGAGAAGATCAAGCAGAGGTCACAAGCCTCCTCGGCCAATCCGACCATGGGTTAATAATAACAACTGGATAGAGGCTGAGCCTCGTTCATCATCAAAAAAGTTCTGCATCTTTTTTGGCCCGAAAAAAAACACCTAAAAAAACTAGTTTTTGCAAAATTCAATAAGTTCTTAAATGTTAACATTTCCCATTGCCCATAAAAATACTAGAATAAAAACACAGTTAGTGACAGAGTAGATATAATATGGGCTCCACAGTGGTTTATCATGATCGACCCTCCTCTAGGGTATGGGAAGGTCATGGGACCCAAAGCAAAGGGCGGGGACCCTTTTAGCTTAAAGATAATTCAGTGTAAATTAAGTTCTAGCCAGGTCTGAGGGTTAGACATGGCTGCAGACCGCAAGAAAATAGGAAATAGGTCGCAGACTGGCCATGTGGAAAACAGGCTGGGTGATTCTTTTTTTGTTTAGTTAGACTATTCCACCACAAGGGGAAATAAGACATGCATCTAGCTGGATGATACACTGACTTTTCCCCCCACGTGAGGAGTTCTTGCGCAGTAAGTTATCCTGGTGTACTGGGTCAGGTGACTTGTTGAAACGTGGGCCAGAGAATCAGCATGTGTCCCGGTAAACGTTCACACCAGGTAGCCTAAACATTTTTCTTATCCGGAAACCACAATTTACTCGGCCACGCGTGGTTAAAGAATTAGTGATTAGTCATAGATTATAAGTAAAATCAATATTATATTGATTTAAAGTATGCTATCTTTAGAACATTGTGAAGGAAAAATATACTTACTGCCAGTGTGGCGTTATCTCAATCCAATTATTTCTTCCTCCGCCTGCATGCCACTTTTCACTCCGATCTTCAGGTGCGCCTCTGACCTAAGATCAGCCCCGTTCAAAACTGTGGGAATGACGCCGCTGTGTGATCCACAGCTCTGGGAACATTTGTTCGTGACATCTACATCCCTCACACCTGCGCGCCGGGAAGCAGAGCCGGCTGCCTGCCTGCCTGTCCGTACGGTAGACAATATGCAGCAGACCTCCAGGGCAATGTTTTACTTAGAAAAGACCGATCCAATATGGAGCCGTACCTTATTTTACAGTCTAGCCGTTCACAGACCGCTGTTGATAGTGTTATGGGCGCTTCTCATTGGAGGATGACATTACGGCTTCCTGAGGACACCGCCTGCAAGTTTATCTGGTGCTGCATTCACTGCGTATGGGAGAAGAAAATGACAGCCAAGGCGATACAGTCCACGGGTGGGCTGGACGTACCAGCAAAACTGAATTGTGGAAGTGTTCGATTAAAACGTTGTTTTTTTTTATAAATACTTACATTCCCAGCAAAAAGTAGCCCACTGTTGTAAATAGATCTGATAACGTAACTGCTTTCCACAAAGTTTTGCATATAGGAACATATATGTGGCCAAATCACAGAGTAGACCTACTGCTTTCACTAATGAGGCTACATTTACTTGAATCATAATGACTGGATTATAATAAATTCAGTAAGTATTCAGCAAGTGGAACGAATTATATGTAATACAGATCAAAACCCTTAATTGAAAATTAGTTTTATGTACCTACCAACTGAGAACTGAACTCTTTTGTCTACTGTCTTCCCTGCATGTTTTGAACGAAGCACCAGCTTCTTCCTCTTTTGTTTCGAATAGCCTCCAGACACCACAAATCCATTGTGGTGTCGAAATAACTTCGCTGATTTATTCAGACGTCTCACATGTGGCTTCTGTGCACATGACACACATTTGACATGATGCCCGGTGTTGTTACAGTTCATTTCAACTGTTTTTACATGTGCACCTATGTATTTGTCTGTGTAAGAGTTATTGGTGAACTCAACAGTCAATAGGACCCTGGGTGCTGAAGTCGTGCATCATTTCCAGCTCTTTCTGGATTTAGTTGATGATGCACTAGGTTGAGAAAGTGTCTCCTCAGTTGCCATACAGGTTTCAACCGGTCCTGGGCTGCTGGCTGCTGGCACTCTCTTCTCACTTACGCTACCCGTGTACTTTGAGAGGCAGGGGAAAAAAAGAAAGAAAGGAAAGCAGCCACTGGGGGCATTTAGTGCAATAGTCTGCCATGTTACAAGTTCAGACGCAGAGGTGGTGCATGACCATACATAAACACATGTGGATGATTACACTCATTTAGTCTGTGTTCTTTACAGGCTCTATTAAATACAGGAAAAAAGAGTGCCAAAGGTTTGTTCACAGCTAAGTAACTGCAGTTGTGTGAAAGATGAGTTTATAGTGGCTCCCTTTAAGAATCTCAAACAAAGAAAGAGTGGACAAAGTGAATGAGAGAAATAGTGGTTTAGTGGCTGTAAACTCACTTAACTTTCTCACTGGGGGCCAAGTGAATTATTTTTAGATGTTTCTCAGGGATTTCCACCGCAGCTTGCCAAGACATTGCTTGTAATAAAGTGTTTATATGATTTAAATTCGGTATCAATTTGGGCAATGGTCTTTGCCTGAGTTATTCTGCTAGTGCACTGATTCAGATGTCTAACCTAGATGAGACTGATTGTGGCAATACATATGGTTGGTGTGGTAAGTGGAAGGTAAAGGGTATAAAGATGTAATAGTTTGGTTTATTGTCATGCTGGGTAGCAGCGGGAACACTGGTGGGATAGTGTGGGGTTTCCGGTCTGTGGAGCTGATGGGGCCAACAGCTGGGGACCCCAGATACCCCTGGCAACCAGCTCAGTGCGATGAGAATTGGCTCAATGAGATATAAATATTTCAGCATGTACCTCCTCTTTCTAAAGAAGACACAGGGTAGTATTACACTCACAAACATTGGCTGGTGGTTTAACTGCACACAAGATATACACAACCGAGGTCTGAGTTGTAAAAATGCACAGTCATCTAATTTAAGACCAAAGCCCCAAACCGTCAACAAACCCAAACGAACAGGTTTCTATGGTAATTTATTTCCTCTTAGCACAATACACACTGGCTTTTCCCACTCATACACTGTGGAATAGGGAATTCAGAATTAAGTTAAGGTTCAGAGTTAGGGATTTATGTAGTCAACACAGGTTTCTCAGGAAAGAGTGTGTGTGCCTCTGTGTGTCAAATTACACACACTACTCCCTATGTGTGCACTCGAGCTGTGTGCTTGTGTGTGGAACCTTTGTTATTACTTGACATACACTAAGATTATTAAAGAATGACGATTTTGTGTGAAACGATGTTGCAGTTGGTAGATTATTAAACAGCTGCTGAGTCATTGAGGTAGTTACTGTGTGTGTATTTGTATGTGTGGTTGAGACAAAGACAAAGAAAGATCCTGAGAATGCATGCCACGTTTTCTACTGCTCTGATACCCCTGCTCTCGTCTCAGCTTGTTCTCATGCTGTTTGATGTACCTGTGATAGCTCACATGTGTGGACCTGTAGCCAGCCTAGAGCTAGCAAGGTGAGTTTACACAGGCATGATCAGTCCAGCAGAGGTTTTAGGAAACATGCATTGAAGATATGTGGAAAAAGACATAAATGCTTATCAGCAACACTGTTCAGGCAAGACTTAGTTGCAACAGTATTCTGCGCATGTGACGAGCTCATTTCCTCAACATTGTTTCCTAATCTTTGGGCGGATTATGAGACAATGGGCCCTGGGGGCACAAAGACATGCAAAATGCCCACCCACCTGCAGTACATAGGAGCAAGACAGACTTTGTGATGCTTTTGCCTATTTTCATTGTCTGTGTTGCGTCTTGTTGTAGTCGTTCTCTCTGTGGTTTTGTGTCTCTCTTCTCTTTTTTTTGGAAAGATTTTTTTGGCCTTTATTTCATAGAACAGCAGAATACATGAAAGGGTAGAGAGAGGGGGGCTGCAACAAAGGGCCTAGAGTCTGGCCCAAACCTGGGCTACTGCAGTAAGGACTGAGCCTTGGTACTGTACGCATGCTCAACCAGGTAAGCTACCAGTCCAGTGTGCCCCAGTTTTGTGTCTTTTAGTGACCATTTTGTCTCTTTGTGGGTGTTTTGCCACGTCTTGTAGTTATTTATTGTGTGGTCACAGCTGCTTTGCGTCTCTTTGTAGTCATTTTATGTTTCTTTGTGACCATTTTGAATATCTTTGTGGTTGGTACGTGTCTCTTTAAATTACATTTGGCCAGTGAAGGCCATGGGGGGCCCTGACATTTTGGCCCCTGAGCCTGTGCTGGTATACCTGTTAAGTAATCCATCCTTGTCTTAATCAGCAGCCGTAGATGTTGCATTAGACTGCCCAGATAATGCACATCAACTAAAAATATGACTATACTCCATAGAGTGTCTCATTACTATTGAAACAAATACGACATCAAAGGTAAGAATTCCAATATGTTTGACAACTGAGAGAGAGAGCACCACCTAATGACCTTTCAATGAAAACTAATTACTGTTATCATCATCCTGGAACAATGAGATTTACCTGTGAGCCAGGTAAAACTGACACACTCTTTTTTCATCTAGCGCCACCTGCTGTTGTCGTGGTGCGCACTGGCACTCACTTTACTCATACTGTTTAGGGTAATGATAATGCATTACAATCATGGCCATAGTTACACTCAGTTTCCAAAGATGTTTTGGAAGAAAAAGTAGATTATAGAAATAAATGTATATTGCTACACATACTATAAGTATTGGGCACATTAGGTTTATGTGAGTTTTTTTAATAGATATATAATTTGTAGACAGATGTGGACTTGTCATTGGGTGACAATGCCTGACCCAATCAAGTGACTCTTGGTGGCACTGTGTGGTTTCTTTCACAAGCCTGGGAAACATGATGCAGAGGGGCAGTCACCGATTGGTACAGGGTCAGAGACACAGGCTGGCAACTGTCTTACAGCAATATCACCGGCCTTTTTTTAACAGTAGGCTTCTTAGGATAAATAATACTAATATAATAATAATATTCTATACTTTATTAATCCCACAAGGGGAAATTACAATTTAAACTCTGTTGTTATTACACACAGGTCTGAATTACACACAAATGCTCTCCATGGAAAGGAAATCATCATTTGCCATTTATACTTCATAAAAACTGAAAGCATGTATCTAGCTTTAATGGTACGCCAATTATTGGTAGGGTTCCACGTAATTACACTGACATTATGTCTCATATTCTGGTGAAATACAAGGTTATTGTGCTTAGTAAGTTCTGTTATTATATAGCCTACCTTTGTTAACATTACCTTTGATTGGTGATTTACGCTTTGTAGGACATGTCTGTATAATGGCCCAATTATATCCCTTTTCTTTTAATTTATTTAATTGGTAACCAATAATTGGTAGTGAGAGAGAGTTTCAGTCAGTAGCCTATAGCTAGCTAGCAGGTCAGCTTTACATAAAAAAGTGAAATATCTACAGACAAACATACACTTCAGAACATATTTATACGTATTTTAATGCGTCAAAACGTTTTTTTTCTTTTCAAACAATAACAGATAACGTTTTACCTGACAACCGGCGGTTGACTAATACCTGAAACAACCTTCTCCATCTCGTAAGGTTACTAAACGTTGTTCACCTTTCCAGTAAATAGGACGGATCCGAGCTCAGATGGCCTCGGCTACAACCTGGTGACGGGAAATGTTCTGGTCTGCTCACTTACCCAACTACTTATGCTAGCAAGATTCAAAGTCAATACCATTGCGTACAGTTGATAAACCGTGAATATATAGTATGCTTAACAACAATAAAAACTAACTATCCGGCCATGTCATTGTTCCCAAATTAGTGTCATGACAGTAATACGCCTATGTTGTCGGCGGCAGTCTAAATAGACAGTTAAAGAAGAATTAACATTGAAGGTTGAACAGCGAATCACGGATGTAGGTTGATCGTTAAAGTTACGTGTTAAATAAAGTACTGGAAGTTCAGAGGAGCAGTGCAACTTACTTGCATCTTGTTTGTCAGCGCCATCCTGTGGTGTTCAGATGACGACGCCCCGAAGGACTGTCTCAAATCGCGCACTTCTGTAGCTACGTATGCTGTATTTGAGTACATGGTGCGCTATAGTGCGCTCAAATCAAAGTGTGGTCAATGGAGTGCACTACCAGTACCCGGATGGTGCAGCTAGAATTGTTTCTTTATCACATTCAAGAAAATACATGATCTCAGAGAAAAAATTATCCCACTGATAGCAAAAAGCATTTTATGAGAGAAAAAAAATATTTGAGAGAACAAGTTTTCAAACCAATAGCAAAAAAAATCTCTCTCAAAAAACTTTTTTTTAACTATATATATTTTTTTTGCAATCAGTGTGAAAAAAGTTCTCTCAAAAAAAAGTGTCTGCTCTCAAAAGTCTTTGCTCTCGATTCAGATTTTTGCTCTCATCTCAGGTCTCTGAGATATTTAAAATGTATTTATTTAAAATTGGGCTGGCTGCTAGACATCTATCAATGACAGTGACAATGGTGTAATGATTCAGATGGACTCCCAAGACAAGACGGTGTTCACACAACTGACCAATAGGAACGTGGCCCAACTGGCCAATAGGAACGTGGCCCGGCCCATGACACCATTTTCACTTTTTGTCCACACTGATAACAAAATACATAAATTTGAAAGTTTAAAAACGTATTTTAAGAGAGATTTTACGTTTTGGGAGAAACACTCTTTGTTGAGAGAAAATGTTTTCACACTTTTTTATTATTTTTGCTATTGGTATGAAAACTTTTTCTCTCAAACACATTTTTTTCCTCTCATAAAATGTTTTTTTGCTATCAGTGTGATAACTTTTTCTATCAAACGTTTGTTTTTCTCTCGGATCATTTATTTTCTCGCATGTAATAAAGAAACAATTCTTCTTCCCTACACTTGACGGTCAAAAAGTTGTAAATCAGACATTGTGGATAAACAGACAATGAAACTATAAAGTTGGGTATCCTATTTTGAAATAAATGAAATGACAACATATAACATAATGCTTTTTTCACATCTTAATGGACAAAAAGAAGCCAATAATAATTGGAAATCGTGGTTTGTAGGCACCTTGCATATATCAATCCATACTAACATATTTTAACATTACTACATGTTATACCCAATCGTATAATCATATACATCAGTTTTGGTAGGAGTGACTTGATACCCTGCTTTATCAACAAAACACTGTTATGCAAACGGGAGTGCATTTCGACTAGTTTGAGCCTCATAGCTCCCCATACTCCGAGAGACACGTGATCGGAAAAAGTTATAAATAGAGGTGGTGCATTCAATTGTTTCTTTGACGGGCAGAGTGAGGAATGATATGGCGTCGACAAGCCGGTGCGTAGCAACTTTAACCAAATATAACCTCTTTTCCTTCTTAATGTGTGGCTCTCAAAAAGTAGCAAATCTTGTAGAAAAGTTACAGCGTTGACATAATGAGAGACGCTAGTGCTAGACCAAAAATATTACGTTTTACAGTTAACGTTAGGTGTAACGTTAAGATGTATTGTGCTAACGACTACTTAGCTAGCTAGCTAGCTAGCTAACGATAGCTGGTTGACGTTAGATAGTACCAGAAGCCACTGTTTACAGATATTTGTGTCGCCTTTACATTCTCTCTCCGTTGTGATGGCACTCAATAGTTTTTTTTAAATTGTCACGTTAACGTTACTTCGCATCCTAGTCTTGTAGACTTTCCGCCACTTAACGTTAAATGTTTTGCGGTTAACAACAGATACAGCTAACGTCACCTAGCTAGCTAGTGTAGTATGAATCTGAAACTTAATGCTAAAATATTTACTTGGTGTCATGGACGTCAGCGGTGTATGAGTAATTTGTAGACACACAAATGTTTGTTTTTTGTGCAGCTTGTGTACATATAGCCTTCATGTACGGAAGCCTATTTCTGCCAATGTGATTAGAAAAAAAATTAATATAAATATAAAATAATCACTTATCTCAAAACAATTACTTTTAAAATAATTTGAGACTTTTCAAAATAATGAGTAAGTATCTCAACATAATGAGTTAATATCTGAAAAGAACGACTTAGTATTACAAAACAATGACTCAGTACATTTTGAGATAGTATCTCATTGTTTTGATTTTGTGATACTATCTCATTACTTTCAGCACATTTATCTTTATTTCAAGAAATCATGTTATTGTGTCATAATTACTTACAGGATATGTTTTTATCACACTAGCCTTTCATACATATTTCATTGTAAACGGGTTGTTCATATATATTTTCTAGTCTCTCAACGACTACTCAAAGCGCAGAAACCATTCACACACATTCACACACTGTGGCTGTACAAGGTGCCCCCTGCTCATCAGATAAACACTCACACACATTTGCAACTCAGGATTCAGTGTCTTACCCAAGGACACTTCGATATGCAGGGACTGCAGGGATCGAACCCACCTTCCAATCGGCAGGCAACCGTTTACCACTGAGCCACAGCCGCCCGATGCGCAACCTCATTCAACTGAAGCTTCGTTGAAGTTTGTACACGTGTTAAAAAACACTGGGAAATGTTTAGTGTATTAGAATGTAAATGCAAAGACATGGTATGCCCCTGTTTTGACCCAATTCGATCATTCAAGAATCTCAAAGGTCTTTTGTAAGATTCTTTGGTTGTTCACTAGAAAAATAGAAAGAAGCAAAAGTAATTATCGTTACTAATCACATACGTCATTGTCGCCAAGCCTGTAGCATCCTACATGTATTTATTTTGTAATACAGCATTTTTATCAATAACGTACCAACCATTAAACTTTTTAAAATACTTAATATTCATGAGGGCCAACGTCAGCCAGCTCTATTCATAAAGTTTCCTATTGTGGTGCCAATCACTTACCGGTAGTTTGTTAGTCAGTTAACTAAATTAGCGTTATAACATTGTCTAATCTTTCTGTTTATTGTGTTTTTCTCTGAGGTTGGAACTGGGAATGACACGAGTTAACGCGCTCAGGGAGTCCATGCATATGCGCTATTATATCAAGATTATACCTGAGATACTTAGTCGGTTAATCAATTAGCCTATTGACAGATCATTAGTTAGAAACTATTTTGATAATTTTAGTTACTTTTACGTTAAAATTCCAAATGTTCTCTTAAGCCAGCTTCATAAATGTGAGGATTTTGGGTTTATAACTGTAGATTTAATATTTTGGGCTTTTGAAGGTGTCACTTTATGTTCTGAGAAACTGTGATAAGCATTTCTTTCACTATTTTTTGACTTTTCACCAACCAACAAAAAGAAAATAATTTACAATTTGTAGTATTTGTACTTTGTTTGGACCAATGTTTGGCAATTTTGTTTGGCTCTTTAAATAAAAAAAGAATTGATCACAAAAAAGAGAAAATAAGTTACCCCTTATTAATGAGAATAATTGTCAGTTGTGGTCCTGATTTAGACTCTGACTACCTGCTGCTGTTACGCGCCGCCTCCGGGTTGTCTGATGTTGTTTATCATGGATTAATACCACTATGATAAGGTTTTGTTCTGTTTCACAAGCCAGGTTAGGATCACTTTTGGGCTTCGGCCTGCGTATTTCTTTTTCTTCTTCTTTCTTAGCTTTTATTTTCATTTTGTATTAATTTAACATTTCCCCTTACGAGGGATATTTTACAAGTCATACTCTGCTAGCAGTTTGAATGCAGCTCCTGTTGATGAATCTTTGACCTCATCGTGAACTCAGTCTCTCTACCCCACGCCATATTCTTCTGTCTTCATTTTCTCCCTTTCCCATCTCTTTCTGGCCTTTTGAGCCGCTTAATGACGTAACTGTTGTTGTGGTTTTGTAGCGGAGATGCCCTGGCCCTTCCTAGAGTTCAGTGTCCCAACCACCCTGAGGCCATACTGGTGGAGGACTACAGAGCAGGGGACATGATTTGCCCTGAATGCGGCCTTGTAGTAGGTCAGTATAAACACTACAAACACGTGCACTTTGGCTTTTGAACCATAGCGATTTCTGTGTCATAACACATGCTTCCTTTCATTTGGTTTTATTTGTTTGTTAAGATTTTCTTTTAAGATTATTTTTGGAGCATTTCTTTTTTAATTGCTAGGACAGTTCAGAATCGGCTTTATTGGCCAGGTTTGCGCAAACCAGAAATTTGATTCTGCTTAATCTTTGCTCTCAAAGTAAAACACTCACTTATCACAAGAATAAAAACAGAAAGGACAGTAAGAAATATAAAAATATATACTGTTAGGAATGCAGTATAACAATATAGACCTACAGCGCAGGGCCGCAGGACGGATTCAAACCCTGGGCCGCTGCGGTAAGGACTGAGCCTTGGTCCGCTCTACCAGGGGAGTTACCAGGGCACCCCCGTTTGGTTCTTTTTATTTACTTGACTCAGTTGAACTCTTATCATGGTCCGATAGTCAAAGTCGTCAGGACACACAAAGGTTTCTCAGCACACGTCTCCCTGAAGCTGCTTGCTTGGTTTTTAGGGCACCGTATTTAAAATAATTTGGCATGGGAACACTGGCTGAGTTGACGGACTACACAAAGACACAGTTTCCAAATCTTGAAGACTGAAAGACAAAGCTGTGGGGAACATGTCTCTCCTCTAACGAGCCCCCTGAGCACAGACCAGGTCAGACGGGAGACGAGAGACGTCAGCTGCTCTCTGATGCAAGACCCCAAGTCCCTGCTCCCTTAGCTTTGGCTGTTTAAAAAGATGAATGTCAATTTACCCCGACATGTTAGAAAGACTTATGTATGGTTACAAAAACAACATAATAGGATTAAAATATCAGAAAGCGCATCCTCGACCCTACTACACAGTTCCAAGAACATACAGTCATCATAATAAGCAACATGCTGTGCCTTTCTCACACCTTTTATCCTTTGTACATCTCCAATTTTATGCAATTGAATGACTGAATCATAGATCCTATTTCGTTATGTATTTCTGCCTCCCAACATACGCTGATAGGAAAACAACTACAGAGATGGAAGGGATATGTGTAATATGTTTGAACTCGATTCCAAATACAGCATTGTAGTAAAACTCCAAAAGGGCTGGTACAAAAGCATTTAGGACATTATTTACAGTATTTGAGTCTCGGAAGACACATTTGCATGAGGGAATTGCTCTGAATATGGCACCATCTTCTAATGGATTATTCCAGAGGGATGTTTTTCTACAGCCAGACAGTGAGTGCATTTGACTCGTGTTCCCTCGCTGTTTGCATGTGCAGGTGATTCACAGAACATTTATGAAATCTGTCACGTTAAACTACCATCTGACCCATTTTCAAAATGGACTCTTTTATGTTGTCTCTTCAACGAAGAAAGAAAAAGAAACCTGTTGTAAGCAACAGGTGCAGCCGTCAATGCAAAAGGTTGAAAAGCAACTAACAACAAGAAGAAAAACTCTCCATCAGAAACCTTCTACTAACTCAACATTGAAACATGCTGACATAGTAGTCGTGATGCACAAACACCAATTTAAGCTTGTTACAATGAACGTCTAGCCAGTTGTTGTTCTTGTACCATTTTTATAACTATATCTAATTTTAATTAAAAAATGTCCTCAGGTGACCGCGTAATCGACGTAGGGTCAGAGTGGAGGACGTTCTCCAATGAGAAAGCCCTCAAAGATCCATCCCGAGTGGGAGACGCCCAGAACCCGCTGCTCAATGGGGGCGACCTGACCACCATGATCAGCAAGGTGAGTTTGGGTCAAACAATAATCCAGAAACATCTGCGTCAACGTGTGCTGCCCCGGAGTACCGGCAACCACGGCAAACCCTCAAACGTATCTTGAAATACGACTTCAGTGAATTTAACTGATAAACGTCCACCGTGTCCACCTCAGGGAACTGGCGCCGCTAGCTTTGATGAATTCGGCAACTCCAAGTACCAGAACCGGCGGACCATGAGCAGCTCGGACCGGGCCATGCTCAACGCCTTCAAAGAAATCAGCACCATGGCAGATCGCATTAACCTGCCAAGGAACATCATAGTAAGTATCAAAGATTTGGAAAGATTATCCCAAACCAGGTGTAGCCAAGCAGTCAAACACAGAGAGGCAAACATAGCTGAAACACTATAAAGGGCCATGTCACAACACACACACACACGCACACACACACACGAGAGCAGAGAGAAATGAAACGTAGTGAGGAAAGGAAGGGAAATTGAACAAAACTTTATGTATGAATTATGTCATGTAATTTCTTTGGTTTATCATTGAAGTGGGAACTAAACTGCAGACATGTTGACGTGTGTGTATCTGGTATAAGGGGATGTGTAAGGTCTGCAGTTTGATTCCTTTAGCTCGAGACGTTGCCTCAATAATGTACATGCGGATGAAAATACATGTTATTTCAGTAAAACAACATTGGCTGCTTAACTGAAAAAAATCCTGTTTAAAAAACAAAACAAAAAAAACGAGCTTTCTGTAAATCCTGTTTTGCTCTGCAGGACAGAACCAACAACTTATTCAAGCAGGTTTATGAACAGAAGAGTCTGAAGGGGCGAGCCAACGACGCCATCGCTTCGGCCTGTCTATACATCGCCTGCAGACAAGAAGGTGTACCAAGAACATTTAAAGGTTGGAACCCGTTTATTTTCTTGATGAAAATTGTTAAATTGTCTTGAATTGCCTTATACGATTTAACGGGAGGAATGGTAAATGGCCCCAAATCAAAACTAATTGTGTTACTTTGAAAAATATGCTAACAAGTCCTTTGCTGACAAAAACCTTTAGGAGACGTAGGGATGCTCAATTATAGAAATAAATAATGATCACGAATATTTTGGTCAATATTGAAATCATTACCTTTGGATATAATGATAGTGTCCAGGGTATAATCTTTTAGTGTCCTTTATCTCACAGAAGAAAGGTTTGGATCAGCTGTCAAATATCACACACAATGTTACACAGCTAATTAACAATTCCAGATACATAACACGATATTTAATCAGATGTCACACTTTCACTCACTATGACCAGTACTAGTCTACTGCCATTACCAAATGTGCCAAAATATGAGCAATAACGTCTCTCAGTGGGATTACTTACTATTTAGCTGCCAGCACATAGACAGTCCCTTAGAATAACGTTGTGTGAAACGGGTGATTTAACGTCCCTGCTAATTTCACATCCAGTTTAACAAGTAAACTAAATGCTGAGGGAACACTACCATATTTTCTCCTGAGGGTTTTGAGTGGTAGGCCTATGCACCCCCACTAAGCTGGGAAAGAGTAAGGGACTACTGCGTGTCGGGGGAATACAACGTCTACTGCGGGGGGGGGGGCAGAGGGACCGCAGGGTTAGCGAACGTTAACTGTTCCCAGACAGTGGAGTTGGTTTTCCATTTTTTGCTCACCAAACGCAAAATAAGAGTGTTCTGTTAAAACAGAAGATGCCAAAATAATGTTTTTTCCCGATAATACTATTTTGGTGATCGCTGGGAGCCAAAATTGAAATTGAAATTCAATTAATTGCACAGAGTTGTCTCTTTAAATTGATATATGGTGGCTAAAACAAATACACCATCTTGACTGTTTTTTTTTATTTATTTATCCTATTTTTTTTAAATAGGATAAGAAATTGTTTGCTAAATTATGGTTAAATAAAAAAAAGAAACATTTTCGAGAACAGAAAGAATGTGTGGATATATGATGGTTGTACTAATATTATCATAAATTTGAAATTTGCTTTTCCTGAAAAACACACCAACGTGTTTCTCAAAGGGATTTAATCTGTGGTGTAATGTGCCAATAACTAAAGGCCATTTATCTCTGGTTGCTATGATCTCAAATAGGGAACCATCCTATTTATAGAAGTAAGAGATTACAGTTAGTGAACTTTGTCTTCTGTAATCTCTGGAGGTCCCAGCAGAGAGTCAACAGAGAAACAGAAATAGCTGAAAAGAGAAACATGTCTTTGACGTCACTGCCTCTACCTCCACAGAGATCTGCGCCGTCTCCCGGATCTCCAAGAAGGAAATAGGCCGGTGCTTCAAGCTGATCCTGAAGGCGCTGGAGACCAGCGTTGACCTCATCACCACCGGAGACTTCATGTCTCGCTTCTGCTCGAACCTGGGCTTGCCCAAACAGGTGCAGATGGCGGCCACCTTCATCGCCAGGAAGGCTGTGGAGCTGGACCTGGTCCCCGGCAGGAGCCCCATCTCAGTGGCTGCAGCAGCCATCTACATGGCCTCCCAGGCCTCTGCAGAGAAGAAGACACAGAAGGGTGAGTGGTAATGCCGTCAAGACCAGATACATCTTACTGATAGGTTTTTTCTCCCGTATAAATGAGTTATATTTACATATACTGGTAGTAGAGGTCCTCTTAGGCCAAGATTTCTGACCTGCAAAAAATATTACCTAACCTGGCGTGAATAAATTACAGACCCAGCAGTCAATGAACATTCAAACTTAACTGAAGCAACAGCGCATGTATAGACAGCAGAATCCCTGTCAAATAATCCAAGCTTTAAGGTGTCTGTTCTAGTGTTGGGTTATATACCCATAAACCACTGCTCGTGTAACCACACATTACAGTTTGTGAGATTCTCATGTGTGCTGAATCCACTATCTCCGTTGGTGATATTAAAGCAATTAGATAAATGTAGTGGAGTACATGGTTAAGTGCATAGTACTTATAGTTGGCCACTGAGAGTATGAATGGGTAAAGCTGAGACAGTCGGCATCACGTCTTAATGGTCTGATAAAATTGCCTCTCGTCAGTCGTTCGCCCTTGCGGAACAGTGTTGTCCCTCTAGCTCGGGATGTGATTTTGTGTAATTTTATGTCCGTTTGTTTTGCATTTTCAAAGCTACAGAAAAATGCCGTAGCTTGGGTCTAACATCGTCTCTGATGCTCCCACAGAAATCGGGGATATTGCCGGTGTCGCGGATGTTACGATCAGACAGTCGTACCGACTTATCTACCCGCGCGCTGCAGAACTCTTCCCTTCAGACTTCAAATTCGACACGCCTGTCGACAAGCTGCCCCAACTGTGAAGACGACGCTCCCTAAACAGCGACGATATGTTTCTGCTGTACTTAGAGGATTGTATACTTTCTTTAAAATCATATTTGTGTTGGATTTGGAAGATTTCTCTTGTCCCTCCTAAGACTTGTAGCCTTTTCTCAAGGCACCCTCACAGGAATAAAATGGACACATTCCAGTGCTTAAACAAACATCTTGCAGACTGTACTCACAGTATTTCTATTGAGTGTATATACTGTATCATGTATGTATGTCCAAGTGGGAAATGTAATTGATGCTTGCAATTTTAGGCTGGTTTCATACTGTATACATAAACCTTGTTTTTGTAGTAAAATGACCTGGTTCTATTTTGTTAGGTTGAATTGTAAGAAGTAATTTAAAAACAAAACAAAACTCATTAAAGCATGGTAATCAGCTCATGGTTTGAATAACATTAAACATTTGTTTTCATAAAATCTATTTTTCTACTCCATTCATTTAGATTTAATGTCTTTAAACAAACTCCACAGCTTCTTTCTGAGCACTTAAAATTGGTTTCCAGGGTAACAGGTGAAATAAAAAAACCAGAGTAAACCATTAGGGTTCATGTATTCAATGTCAGGGATAGAAATAAAAACAAAGCCACTATTACAAATGTTTAATGTGTGCATTCATGATGGGCAACAACTGCAGAAATGCCTGTATTTTTACACCGGGGTGATCTGCAACAGTTGGGACTTGAGTGCTGGTGTACCATCCATAAAGTTTTTGTCTGTTCTGGCAACAACATGCACAGGCAAGGAATAAAAAACAACTTTGTACAATCTATTTTCATCATTAAGAAAGGTAGATAATTAAAAACTATTGATAAAATTAGTGCTTTCAGCTTAATTGTGTACATACAGTATGTATATATAATATACCCTGCCCTCCCCTGTAGTGATTTCATATCAACAGGTCTCCAACATTTGAGTCAGTTTATATAGAACATGCAAATTGACAGTCACGAGCTGGGTCCACTGTTCCAGAATGTAACTGATCACAGAACAGTGTGAGAAGCATTTAAAGGTCGTTTTGACAAACACCTGAAGTAAGTTTCAGGTTCCCAGATCAAACCAGTTCAGTACTTGTTTTATGGATTAACATCTTTTTTTTTTTTTTTTTTTTTAAATCTGTCAGTCCATCAATCAGGTTTGAGGTTTTTAACCGTGAGGAGTTGTTAGTCTGCTGCTTCAAGGGGGACAGGATGAATTTGGTTTCTGTAGCTTTGAACTGTGCGATTCATTAGTGTTTTCACTTTGACTGAGGTAACCAGGAAAATGATGTCAGGTTCACCACAAACAGCTGTTCACTGAGCAAGAAAAAAAAAAAAAAAATCAAAATGATCTCAGCTCTGAAAACATAATTTAATGTTTGATCTTATTGCTCCAAAAGATACTACTGTTAAATCCCCAGACGGGGGATAAATTCTGGGTGGGGAAAGTGAAAGAGCAGTGCTTGTCCCTCCCTCACCACCACTGAGGTGCCCTTGAGCAAGGCCCTTCCCCAACTCCAGTGGAGCTGCTGAGTGGCCAGCAGATCAGACTGTGGTTGGGCTGGCCAGCTTCCAGGTCTGAACGTCAAACTGTGTGAGTGTGACAGGTCGTCATTGCAAATGAGAATTTGTCCTCAGTCGACTTACCTGGATAAATAAAGGTTTAAAAAAAAAAAAAAAAGGCAGAACTTTGATCTTTAGAACAGAGTTCAGCTGAATATCTACAAAGCCACTAGATGGCACCAGATAAAAGATTAGACTTTTTTTGTATTTTGCATAAATCCTTTGGGCCAGAAGGCATTTTTACAATGTTGGCTTCCAAATAAAACTAAGTGATGGTAGTTAATTTAACAGCTTATGTAGCATGTACACTGGATGGTCTGAGGTTTGATATTAGAGTAATATAATTATCATTATTAATTACGTGTGTTGTTGAATGTAGACATGGAATCAAAGTGAGAAAAGATCCTGGTCTGTGTAGTGTGAAGAGTTCAAGTCAAGAAGCAGCAGCAGTAGTAGTCAGGATGTTGGTTGGAGTTGACGCTCAGTGATAATGCTTTGAGCACTTCAAATTCACTAAACCCCTGGCAGAAATGTCAAACTTTACAATGAGATAAAATGTCCTTAGGCTACGGCGAGGGCTTTGCCAATAAAAGGAAAAAAGAAAGACAATAAAATATACGACTGAATATAATCTGTACAGATGGGGGGGGGGGGGGGGGGGGGGGGGGGGGGGGGGACTGAAGACAGTGACACTGAATAACATGATTGGGATGTTGGCGTCTTCTCAGAGTTCACATGAAAAACATTCTCAGTGGTCAGACAATGGACACGGCGACGACGTGCGCAGGAGGACAAAGCACCCCTCCTTCACTCTCTAACAACAGAGTTTCTTTGTTTTCTTTTTCTTAAAAAAAAAAAAAAAATGAACGTTCTTCATGTGGATTAAAAACTAAGTGGGGGTCCACGGGAGACTTCTGGACTTTCTTCTCAATGGCACAGAGTTTTGCCCGAAGGCGCTCGTTGCTCCTCCTCAACATTTTGGGCAAGGAAGAGGAAAGTTTTAAAAATTGATGTGAGCTACAGTCAACGCTGTGTTGGTTGGTTCACAGTGTGTGTGTGTGTGTGTGTGTGTGGCCATAGGGCTGGACTAAGCTAACACCAGTCGGCGATGTAATCAAAGTCAGAGAACATGTTCTGCTCATCGGAGTTCAGCGCTCGCGGTTCCCGAGGCGGGGTTAAGATCGGAGCCTCGGAGGTAAATTCATCGTCGAAGTTGCTCACATCATTGGCGCCCTGAATAGTCGGCACGAATGGCGGCTTCACCTTCTTAGCCAACAGTCCGTTCCAATCCATGTTCTGCCAAGAAACCGAGAGGGGGACGTTAGCGTGGGTGGAGGTTCCTTTATTTCAATATGATGGCGCAAATTGTGTCGTTGTTCCTTACCCTGAAGAATAGATGTTTCTTAACTTCCTCTGCGTCCCTTTCTCCTGCTCCCAGTCGTCGTTCTGGACTCCTCCTCAGAAGCTGAGTTCAAGGAGAAGCAGAACATTCAGTAAATATTAAACTGGTACACTACCAGGGGACTGACACTAGTCATTTAACGGGTGATTAATACACAATGAGGGTTTGTCAGGAGGGGGATTGAATTCAATCCCGTAAGACTGATTCCTTCCTTCCCAGTCTATCTTTACACACCCTCCTCATGATGGAGATGGCCTCGGTGGAGAGGAACCGTGGGTAGCGCACTTCGTCGTTGACGATGCTGTCAAACACCTCCTCCTCATCGTCACCGGGGAAGGGCGACTGAAGAGAGACGTGCCAAGGGGGAAAAGATGGAGACGTGACAACTGCTGCTGAATATGTGAGTCACTGACATTTAGCATGACGATTTGCAACGACGTACAAGCACCAATGTTTGGGAAGGTTCAGTAAACCTGATCATGGGTCAGTAATCATACTAAAACACCACGAGGGGAAAAACACTCACCTCCCCAACCAGCATCTCAAAGATGAGGACGCCCAGTCCCCACCAGTCCACAGCTCGAGTGTACGACGTTTCGGTCAGCACCTCAGGAGCTAGAAACTCTGGCGTGCCACAAAACGTGCTGGTGCGGTCCCTGAAACCCATTCCTGAAAGGACCACAGGGACCGATCAACAAAAAGACCAGTGCTCCTAAAACTATCACTAAATCATGCTTTTAATAAGTGTAAAGGTTAAAGTATAATGTGGTTACTCCATCTTACCTTCTTTGCAAAGCCCAAAGTCAGCGATCTTAACATAGCCCTCTGTATCCAGCAGCAGGTTATCCAGCTTCAAATCTCTAATAATAAAAAAAAAAGACAGCTGTTTGAAGACTTCCTGCTCCTGACAGATGTGGGACTAAACTGAATGAAGTGCTGAACTGCTTACCTGTACACAATCTTATGGTCATGTAAGAACTGTAATCCCAATACGACGCAGGCGGCATAAAATCTGCAGGGGAGAAACCACCCAGTACGTCAGTAACAGACGGGAATGACACAACAAAGGGCCGCAGGATCGGAATCAAACCCGCAGCCGCTGTGGTGAGGACCAACCCTTTGCTGAGCGCACGCTCAACCAGGTGGGCAAACCAGGTGGGCTAACCAGGTGGGCTAACCAGGCGCCCCAAAAAACTTGAATCTAGAAAATGAATATAATGCTACAGCCTGCAAATGATGAAGGCCCCCATTAGCCAATCAGAAACAAGACAAATGATCAGCTGAGAGAACCGGGAAATCTAACTGGCCCTCGTAAACAAGTGACCGACAGGGAGAGTGTACGGTCAGGTTGAGTCACTCACATGGCCCGGGGCTCGGAGAAAACATCAGCGTGGATGTGCATCATCAGGTCGCCTCCCGCCGCGTACTCCATCACAAAACACACGTGCTCCTGCGTCTGGAAACATGCAAACAGGTTGACCAGGAACGGGTGGCGGACGCTGTTCACCGCTTCGAAAATCCTCTTCTCGCACATCAGACTGGTAGAGAGAGGAGGAAACCGTGTGAGTCAGAGCAGCACAGGACTGGTATTTCTACTCATCCACATCAACACCCAACTACTCCTCTAGAGGAACAAAAGGGAGAAGATTTCCATGTCTACCTGTCCACCTCATCGCGAGCCACAATGTCTCCTTTCTTCAGCGCTTTGATAGCAAACATCTCTCCGGTGCTTTTATATTCTGCCAACAACACCTGAGGATGGGAGGCAGAGGAGAGAGACACTTCAGCTTTGTTCTGTCGGACTGGAGCTGAAACAATTAGTCAACGGACAGAAAATGGAGCTGCAGCTGAAGCCGCTTTCTCATATCAACTCCGGACAACATCTGACGAATCAGGAAAAGGGAAAGAAAAGAAAGGACCTAAAGAGAGAGGGAAGGGAGTCAGTGGAGCAAAAGAAAGAACACAAAAGTTTAAAAAATGAGAGTTGCTCAGGGAGAAGACGAGATAACAGACATTGAAGAGGAAACTTCGGTGGCCAAAAGTAATCCCATCCCGCGGCTATTTCCCACCGGTAGGTATCCCGCAACTTTAAAACGGTGTTCTATGAGTTTGGAGTCGGACAGATGAATTATTTTTTATCCACGACCGACCTGTATGGAGCCGTGTATAAGTCTCAGTGCGCACTACATTGTTGTGAATCTATTTGGGTGTGCTTTCTCATAATAATAAAAATAATATTATAAGATTCTTTTTGGGGGATTTTCCCTTTATTATAGTGACAGAGGATTGACTTGAAAGGGGGACTGAGATGGATGACAAACTCGGGCCGATGCAGGAATCTTACGCTCCTACTGGGTGAGCTACAGACTACCACATAACTTTTATATTTTACATCAACGATAGACCGATCTTATCGGCCGGCCGATATATCACGCCGATATTTACGTTTTTACGCAGCTGCTGCAATGCCCGATGGTTTTTTCCCGGAACTGTTTACAGACAGGCGTCCACAGGCAGCTCTGTGTTGCTGGAGTTCACATGCAGACCGTGTGCTGCCCCACCCCCCCCCCCACCACCACTAGCACACTTATTTCAGTGGCTAGTTTGCAGGTTTACTGTTCTGTTAAATTATTAAAAAATTATTTTGAAATTGAACACTACAGCAGGCTACATGACCAATGTTTTCAATAAAAAAAAATTTGCACAAAGCAAGTCGATCTACTATTCCATGTTGATAAGAGTATTAAATGAGAAAAAAAAAAAATGGGACATAAAGAAATAAAACGGACATTTAGAATAGAAAACACATATATAACAGTTTTAATTATAGAAAATATAATTAAAACTGTGCGATTAATTGAGAGTTTGCGATGACAATGCGATTAATCGCAATTAAATATTTTAATCATTTGACAGCACTACTTAATATATTTGGGTTTTGGAATGTTTCATCACTACTTTCTGGCAGTTTTTAGACTTAACAGTTAAGCAAGAAAAATTAGAGACAGACTTAACTGATAATGAGAATCAGTTGCAGGAGGTTGGCCGATCAAATGAAACATACCTTTCCAAAGTGACCCCGTCCAAGGACTGCTACACATTTGAAGTCTTGGAGACTGAAGTGGAACTGCTCTTCATCCCTGAAAAAATGATCAGTGTTTCCATTAGTCTCTATTATGAACTAAATGTAGAGACAGCTGCAGAAAGCTAGTGGGTTTGAACACTCAACCAGCCGGTGACTGACAATGTGTTTTGATTTTTTGCAACACAAAAGATTTAAAGCCAGGGGGCAGTGTTCACACCCGTGCTACTTTATTCCAGCTCCACTGAATACTTGCATGTCAGAATAGTTTAAACTGGACAGAAGATGTCCAGAACTTGAGCAGTGAAAGCAATAAAAGGTGGCGGCTTCTCAGCGAAATGTGACCGCAAATCATGTTAGTCTTCCAGTGCCCCTGCACCAAGTTAATATCAAGATATGTAGATTGAACCGGAACACAAATAAGGCGAGTCGCTGGCTCTCCTACCTTATCTCTGTGTCTTTCTGGATGGCAATGAGCTCCAGGTCCGGATGCTGCATCTCCTGCTCCACCGCTCGGTCCAGGTCTGGCTTCACCGCCATGCTGTTCCTCTTGTTTAAGAAATCGAACGAGGCGAGTGCGTCCTGCAGAGAGGAAATGCAAAGCAGTGCAAAGTGAATAAAAATAGGCAAAAAGGGGTTTATGTCAGCTAGGAATGATTAGGGATGTGTCATGGCCATCTGTTGTGTCTTAATAATAATAGTGTGATACATACAAATAAACTTTGATAATCACTACATAAGATCTCCATGACTGTACTAATTTCAGGGACACAGGCATAATGGAGACCCAATCAAATCAAATATATTAACTATATAGTTTAGTCAATCAAATCCTGTGACTGTGACTCGACGAACTACTTCTTTGCTTTTCTTTTGGTTATGGATAGGTCAGTCTTGCATTGCCAGACCCTCCTCCACAGCGCTGTGGCTAGGCCACACAGCATTCCGGGATGGGAGAAAAATGTGCTGTGGTTTATTGGCTTTTCTTTAAACCAATCACATTCATCTTGGGCGGTGCTAAGTACCGGACAGAGCCACGGTGCCGCTGCAAAATAGCTCCGGGAAGGAATTGGTTTTGGTGCGTAACGTGTGTACGTTCAAAAGTAGTTTTAGTCGTGCAACAGAAAACTCAGACTGGACAGATAGTCTAGCAAGCTGTCTGGATTAACCTGCAGAGGTCTGAGGAGCAGTTAACCATAGTCCTCAGAAATCCACCAGAGTTTAGAACGCCAACACAAAGGAAGCCCAAGGCAACAGATGTCCGGCCTAAATGAGTGAAATCTGGCAGAAGTTTTGTCGGCAAACGGAGCAATCCCAGAAGTGGAACGTCGAGGATATAGACTATGGATAGCCTGACTGATGATCACAGGTTCCAAACATAATGGGGTGAACGTAGGTTAATACATGGGAAAGATATTTTTTATTTTTAGTTGTAGGTTTTATTACAGCCATGTGGCTGACACAGAACGTTTCAGTAGAAGAGTGGTCAAAAAAAGTTTGGTTTAGCTCGCTCTAACCCGGGTTAGACACCATTTTATATATATATATGTGTGTGTGTGAGATTACGATTTTGGGGGGTGTCTTTTGGTAAACTGACTGGATGCTCTCCTGCCCAGCTGTCCGAACTTCCCGGGGCTCGCGTGAAAACAGACCTGGCGCTTATCTTTAGCAGAGCGTAGAGCGGCTTTACGCACGCTTCTGGGACACGCTGTGAGCAGATGGTGGATTGCTAGCATTAACTTGAATGTTGTGAATGCTCACGGCGCTTCCAGAATGGAGTGCAGACGTGCATGGTGGGAAATAGGGTCCATATGAACTGATTTTAAGAATGACTCTCACATCAATCATCGGGGCATAATTGCCAGATCCCTGTACCTGTACTTCCTCCTTGTCGGGAATCTTGTCCTGCACCAGTGGTTCTCGGATGTCATCGGCTGCTGGGTAATGTTTGGGCCCTGGGGTGGGCTCTTTGTCAAAGTCCAGCTTGGTCACCAGCGGGTCACTGTGTATGGGCAGAGGAACACGAGTATGAATTGTTGATTGCTTTGGAATATCCTGAGTCCATGTACTGTAAGTGTGAGTATATGTGTGTGTGTGTGTGTGTGTGTGAGAGAGAGAGAGCGAGTACCTGCTGGGTGTGGGTGACCCAGGCAGGCTGCTGGGCCCAGTCTCCACCGCCTGCGGGCTGAAGGAGTTGGTGCTGACGGTGGGTATGGCTCTTCTCACCAGGCGGCCCCAGGTGGCGATGTTGATGTTCATCTGAGGGGCTCGCAGGAAGGTTTTACCTGGTTTCCAAGAGACAAACCAGACCAAGAGCAAGGAGGTGAAGACGTGTGTAAAAAAGGACGGTGCGAAACGGTCAGACGGGAAAAACAAGGAAAATAATCTCAAGTCAACTCTATTTATAGAGCGCCTTTCATGAAAACATGCAGCCCAAAGAAGAAATGAAAATAAAACAAAAGATGAAAAAAGTCAAAATTAAGCAAGACTAAAAATCAAAACATGTCAACAATAAAAATTATATATTATACATATATATATACATACATATACATATACATACATATACATACATACATATACATATATACATATATATACATACATACATATACATATATACATATATATATACATACATACATATACATATACATATATATATACATACATACATATATATATACATATATATATACATACATACATATATATATACATATATATATACATACATATATTTATTTGGATTTAACATTGCTCCAAATTAAAAACCTGATTTTAAATGTAAGTCTTTATTTTCCTCCTTTTTTTTTTTTAAATACAGAGAGAGCTTTCCATTTTAATATCTGCAGGCAGTGAGTTCCCCAGTTTACGGGCTAAAAAAACAGAATGCACTCTCACCAGCACTGTCATGGGACACATAACGAACATTTAAAAGAAAGAAGTGGATGACCTTAGGGATCTGGCTGGAACATGAAATCAGAAGATGTCTGATGTATTAAAGCGCGAGGTCATTAAACGATTCATAATGAAGTAAAAGAACTTTCAAATCTATTCTAAAAGACCCAGATGGCCAGTGCAGTGCCTTCGGCAGTGGAGTGATGTGATCCATTGTCCTTGTTTTAGTTAAGACTCTGGCCGCAGCATTCTGAACTAGCTGTAGTTTCCTTATAGGCTTTTGGGCAATCTAGTAAAAAGGGAATTGCAATAGTCCAAGCGATAATAAATGGTAATAAAAGCGTGGCAATATTCTTGAGGTGAAAAAAATGATATTTTAAGGACCTGTTAAAATGGGAATTAAAACGTACAGACCACCAAGTATTAAGTGCAGTTTTACTCTTTCTGCTCTCCTTTTCTTTAGCCACCTAGCAACTGATGAATACTGTATTTAACAAATCCAAGAACCAGAATATTAAAGTGCCCATATTATGCTCATTTTCGGGTTCACAACTGTACTTAGAGGTTGTACAAGAATAGCTTAATGTGGATTCATTTTCACAAAAACACTATATTTCTGTTGTACTGGTCATTGCGGCAGCTCCTCTTTTCACCCTGTGCGTCGAGCATTCTGTCTTAGTTACAGAGTAAAGAATCTCACCTCTGTCCAATCTTTGGGCTTTTTTACTTTGTAAACCTATAAAGTGCACAAAAAGATATATAACACAATAGAGGAAAGGGAAGAAGCCAAAAAGCATAATATGAGCACTTTAACATTGTTAGAAATATTACCCAAGCCTGTTTTACCATATGTATTGTAGGTCTCTGTGATGCCTGTCTGAGTTTTAGAATCGTACACCTTGAAGAAGTGGCCGGTAATGGTGACTCACCTTGCTGCTTTGAGAAAATCTTCTTTTGTCTTTGGAGCTTTGGTCGTCTCTCAATGACGGGATTGAAAAATGTTACCTGAACAAGAGACGTGAACATTTATACATAATAAATAAATATACGGCATAACAGAAAAAACAGCTGGTCCAAGGAAAGGCTTTCACACATTACAGGATGTACTGAAACAAAAGGAAAAAATAGCAACAGACATTTCTGTTGGTCTACAGGCTTTTCTCGGTTAACAGGAGCTGTTTTAATGGGTCTCATGCACGATGAGATCTATGAACAAATCTTCTCTTGGTTTTGTTTATTTTTATTTGATTGGAACCCATTGAATTCTGGGATTCCCCAGCATTTTCCTATGTTTGCTCTTCTCTTAGGAAAGAGAACATAGTTAGTTGAGGTGGCCGAGAGCAATAACCAAGACAAGAAAAAAATCTTCTTCTTTTCACAATCCACAAATTGTTTGTCCAACACAAGGAAAGTTTTAAATTTGAAGAAAAAAAACAAATATCATGAGATCAAATTTAGACAGTTATATATATAAAAAATAACATTCATTGCATATAGTTTATACATTTTTTTGTGTATGTTTTTAAATATTGTAATATTGTTATGTAATTTATCACATCAGGGTCACGCATTCACACAGTTCATATATATACTCATGTGACAGGGTTTTGTGTGTGTTTTATTGATATACATTTTTGATTCATCTTTAATAGAGCATGCGCCCCATGTTGGCTGAGCCCTGCGGCGGCCCAGGTTTGAATCCGGCCTGCAACCTATTGCAGCGTGTCAACCCCCGTCTCTCCCCCTTTCATGTGAATCCACTGTCTCTATGATAAAAGGGAAAGCCCCAAAAAATCTTTAACCTTTCAAAAAGAAAAAAAGTTATTTAATGCATTGATTTCAACACTGCTGAGGTTCTACTTCTTCTACTGCCTCTCTTTTTTTCAAGATTATTGTTTGGGCCGTTCTGCCTTTACAGACAGCTGTAGACAGGAAAGGGGGGAATGAGAGATAGGATGACGTGCTGCAGAGGACCAAGCTTGAGGTGGCATGAGTGTTTGCACACAGCACAACACCTAGCCTTATACAGTGTTTAGGTGGCGTGGCCAAGCTTATAAACAATTATGATCAAGTGGGATTCATCATTTGGCACACAAGGTAAAGAGCAGATTTGGATAGGGAAAAAAATCAACAGAAAATATAAGAGAAATTTAAGAGAATGGTGCTGCACGAGGCCCAATGTGCTACATCAATGGTTTGTGTACCTCAGCAAACAGCATCCCCTGTGGCTCTAGGTACAGACACATCCCGTGACGCTGGTTGTCCAGGAAGTCCTCCAGTCGCAGGAACTTGACAGCACAGAGCGAACGCCAGTCACGCCAGTACACCGAGATCTCCAGCTCACGAGACTACAGGCCAGAGACAGACACACACACACACACACACCAGACAGATATCAAACACACCGACTGCGTTGCTCAATCTCAACAGTGAGTCAACAGCACAGATATAGGCCAAAGGTAGGAGAAAGAGAGTGTGTGTGTGTGTGTGTGTGTGTGTGTGTGTGTGTGTGTGTGTGTGTGTTACCCGGTCCAGCTCCAATGTAAACTTCTGGTCCCAGGACTGGTTACTGACCGACCTCCAGCTTGTTTGGCCGACTACCGTGTTGTCCAGCTTCAACACTGCGCTGATCTCATCTGAGGAAACATACACACACACGTTATTTATTAAGTACAGATGTAGTAACAAGGCCCTGATTGTGACTTAAATGCAGTTGGTATAACGGACAAGGTGTTTTCTCTCGGCAGTCTTACACGTCTATTACGGTCCAACCGTGATTTATTTTTTATGAAAGTTGATGTAATCGCAGAACTTCTTTTCACCAATACTGACTTATTACTAGACTGTGTACGAGGTCAGATCTACTTACTGGAGAGCTCCTCGCTCTTTGTCAGGTTCCGGGAGCTCACACCGCGATTTCGGTTTGCTCGGCTAATGAAGGATGAGCGCGTCTCGCTGGGGCTCCAACCAGGCAGCGGGACAGATGCAGCTTTGGAACGACCAGGGACATTCTCCAGAAGGTCCTGACAGCCCATGAGCCTGACGTCTAACGTGCCTGGAAGGGAGGTGGGAAGATACATATCAATAGCTCACACCATTTGTCTTGTTGAAAGTTGTTCAGTTATCCTATTTTGCACACAATAGCTGATCCATGCATTTAAAAAACATTTGGAATACTACTAATACAACTAGTAACTGATTGACTGACTGATTGGTTTGTAGAGCGGCCCCCGGTCCTATTGTCTCTCTGGTGTCTGAGTTTTTTGGGGGGGCCCTTGGGGTTTTGAGGAGCAACAGCATTTATTCAAAGACAAACTGAAACCCACACTGTACATTTACACAACTTCACATGTAAACTGCTAATTTATTCTCTGCTCTGATTGCCAACAGCTGTCTGCTCCGAGTGCATCCACCGTTACTCTCTATCTCCCTCGTATTACAAGTGAGATCAGTTTTAAAACAGGGAGTGCAAATTTGCAAATACTCAACACTTTGCGTGGACCCCAGGTAAAACAGTTGTTACTTCAGAAACAACTAATGGGGATCCTAAATAAATAAATAAAATAAATGTACACACTGAGCACTGAGCTATTCCCTTCAGGAACTACGCTTCTCTTTTAACAACAATAGCCGGCCAGAACTTCCTGTATTTGGTATGAGTTACTTCTCCATAGCCAGTTTATTAGTTACAGTAGATGGGAGTCAGCACGTCCCCAGTTTGGCGAAGCAGGCAGCAAAACATATTTAAGCCACTATATATATATATATATATATATGCAAACACAAACACACGCACATAAAAAAAATACACCTTGTGTTTAGAGAAGGGCTGGGTGATAGAGAAAATCAAATATCACAATATTTTTGACCAAATACCTCAATATTGATACCGCAACAATATTGTGGTGTTGACTTTAGGTGCTTTTACAAAACATTTTTGATAATTAATCATCAATAATGTGGATATAAGGACTAAGTGGGTAAAGCCAAATAATACAACAATTACAACAGTCTGGTAAGTTCAGAAAACAACATCACTTGTCACTGTAATGCAGCCTTTAAAAGCAGGAAAAGACAACACTTATGTCATATTACAATATCCAAAGTCTAAGACAATATCTCGTCTCATATCACAATATCGATATAATATCGATATATTGCCCAGTTCTAGTTTAGAGTATGTTGCCATCAGACAGCCCTGCCCCTGTTTAAGTTTGCACGGTTCTATGCTCTTGTCAAAGCCACTACTCAATTGACAAAAACAGTGATAAATAAGTCACACAATAACATTAACTAACTAACTGATTGAGGCAGGGGGAGACCTGCAACTCTTGTGTGATGCGAGATACAATTATAGATTTTGTCAGTTGAGTCTGGTGGCTTTGACAAGAGCATAGAACGGCTGTAGTTCCCTCTCTGTAAACTTAAACAGAGCTGTCTGACGCCAAGGTTAAGCGGTCAAATAAATCTAAGTATAGCGTAAACTTAAACTGTTATTTTTTTAGCTTTGCCTTTTTTTAGGTGGCTGAAATATGATTAGTTGCTGCCCTCTTCCACAGCAGGACATTGCTTAGCTTCCGTGTCAGTACTCCTGCCTGCTTCTCCAAACTGTAGCTAATAAAATGACTAAAATCCAGACTATCCCTTTAACAGATCTGCCAAGTGAGTTGACTGTTTCTGTGTGACTGAAGGTACCCTATAAACTGGTGTACCATGCATCCAATAGGAATACTTACCAAAATAAACACGTGCCAAAGTTCCTAAACACACACTCAAGTAATTTCATTTTCATTCTTTGGTGGTGAAGAAGAGTAGGAAGATGTATCAGAGTGTAAATCATCTCAAATAGTCATTGGACTATCAATAACCATCACTGTGTTTTGTCCTGTTACCTGTGAGGGCAGCGGGCTTAGTCACGGTGCTGTACTGGTTCTGCGTGGAGATAATGCTGGATCGGGGACTGAGGACCGGTGACGCCAGCAGGGAAAGCTCTTCCACGATGCTGCTGCTGCGAGGGTGGTTTTTAGGCAACTCATTGAGGCGTTGCTCCAAGGAATATCGCAGGAGGTCAAGCTTTTGACTGGACTCATTAAAACGAGCCTGGGCCTGGAGACAAGGAGGAGGGAAGGTAATACAGAAGGAAACAAAGGAGGGTAGGAGGAAAGGAAATAGCAAAGGTGGATAGAGAGAAACACATCAATTACACCGACTATTTTACTTTAATAGAGCACATCAGCAAGGATCAGTTTCATTTAAAGCCCATTACACTGCATTGGGTCTAAAGTGATGCTCGTTTTAATTCACCATTGTACGCAGAAGATGTGAAATTCACATGATGGACATGAACTCGCACACACACACAAACACAAACATCTACCTCTGAATGAGCTTTCTTTTCTGTGACTTTTCCGGAGCCTAGGAGTTTCATGACGTTTTTGGCTCCCTCTGCCACAGCGGATTCTATCTTGGCGTGGTGACACAGCTCCTCCACCCGAAGGTCCAAAGGGCTGATGATAGGCTTGTCTGGTGGACAGGGTGGACATGATTCTTTCATTTAGACGCACTTGTACATGAGACCTTGTGTGCACTTATACAGGCAGTTCTTTTAAAAAAGGTCTCGCTGGCTTATTCTAAAAATCACACAGTGCAAGTGAAGGCTCACCCATCACATCGTTGTTCTCGAAGCTCAACTCGCTGGCCTGGCTGGCCTTCAGGATCTGCATCCTGATGAATTCTATCTTCGTCTTGCTGTCCTGAAGCATCTGCTGGGCAGTTGCTAGCAGCTTACGATCCTGTGAACACAATTAGAAATTAAACCACCACTGTTGTTGGGGAAACATCTCTATGTCATAACACTTTGATATACATTACTATGCATTCATGTTTGATTCAAAGGTTTTAATAGTGTTTTGTCTTCCAGGTAAAATAAATGGATGCCAGGACTTTTTGGATGACTCTAATTGCCAACCATCCTTCATCACCTATTGTGTTTTCTTGTTGTGAGCATGCAACACAAACAGTCAGGACGCCAGTTCATGCCCTTAATCGGAGCCTAAAAAGTGAGTGACCACATGGAAAATGTTGTTCATCAAAAAAGGCAACTGGAATTGCATCAAGTGTTACACACACACACACACACACACACACACACACACACACACACACACACACACACACACACACACACACACACACACACACACACACACACACACACACACACACACACACACACACACACACACACACACACACACACACAAAATTCCTCTGAAGTTTAATTCCTGGTTGTTTATGGCGCTGCGTGCAGGAAAGACCTCTGTCCAGGAGACATTTCCTCTCTGACATCAGGACAGGACTATTTCCAACTGAAAGGAGTCTCTGCCTGTCTGACGGGGGAAGGTCATACAGAAGCAACTTCCAGACACAGGAGGATAAAGTGGCAGTTTTCAGTGTTTTTACTGTACTCCAGCAACTCACTAAGGCTCTGCATGTGCCTCTGGTTTTCAAGCAATACTCACTTGAACATAAAGTCAAACAACATTTGTGTAAAAAAACATTAGACGTGACATTGACCCAAGTTAGACATCCCAAATATCTCAAAATGTAACACTGACCTTGTCTACAAATCTTTGTAAAATTGTTCTTGTTAATTTAAAACTGGTCACATATCAGATTCAGCACAAATTGCCATACATAGTTTTTGAGGGCATGATGCGGCTTTTATTACATTTGAACAGAGCCGCTAGCTGTTTCCTGTGTTTCCACTCTTTATGCTAAGCTAACTAGCTGTAGCGTCATATTTACCACATAGACATAAGCGTGGTATCAATGTTCTCATCTAACTCTCGCCAAGAAAGCAAACAAGCATATCACTCAAAGACTTCAAACTATAGAAATTAATCAATGTAGTCTCAAATTAGAGACTTGCTACTGAAACACTATACTAAACCGTCTGCTACAAAGTGGCTTCAGTTACTATTGATGGACCAAGAGCCACTCATCCTCACCTTGGCTCCTGGTGCTCCAACTGTTATCATTTCTGGTAACATACACACCCCGCTCACCTAAATGATAGTTTTCCTCACTCAGAGCATTAGAGGAGCCACAAAGAGCTTTGTGGACTTCTCATGTTTCCTCCTCTCCTACAGCGAAACTGGAAAAGCAAATCCAAAATGTATTTATCAACCACCTACAGACTGATTTTCAAATTGGGAATGAGCTGCTCTCGGCAGTTTCCATGCAATTATTTATATTATTCCATGCATTACCTTAACTTTAAAAAAAAGATTCTGGGTTATGATTATGTCCAGAAACCCTGATAAAGGTGACTTAAATAAATCAGTCTTGTGTCAGCTTCTGTTACTCCTCTTGGACTGCCAAAAAGATAATTTCAAAAATAATTAGGCAATTTTATCACTTGAGTCTTATTTTCCTAGTTTTGGTGGAATGTTGCTAGTAATCCCCTCATTGCATAGGAAAACGCAAGTAAGTAATTCAAAGTTGAAACAGGAAGTGGATTTGTAATCTGATGGATTTCTACCATTTTTACCACATTTTCTCCCCAAATTAATATTGTAATGTGTAGGTTTGTTAAAAACCTTTGTAATTGTCCAAGTGCTCGTGTTTTTTTTGGTGAATGTCTGCTTTTACACACTTGTCAGGCTGAGCTGAACCCTCTCCTGCTGAGTCTTACCTTGGAGGGCCCGTTGGAGTACATCAGAATCATGTTCTCGGCACCCTGTTTCACCTTTAACTCGATGTCATTCTGTCTTTTCAGGGCAGCGAGGCGGCTGCTGCTGGTGCACAGTCTTGCCTCACTGTTGGGAGTATCTGGGGTCAAAGGGCATTCTGGGTAAAGAACAAAAAAATGTGCAATTTATAACCTTATGGCACTTTGGTGACAACCACAGATATTTGACTCTGTATGTGCTGCTGGAGTTTGTCACAAATATACACCGACTGTAAATGGTAACTCAGCATGCATGGGCTATTTTTTGCTGCCAGCCATTTTGAAGTTAGCTGAACAGTTTCGCAGCACTAACTTTGCTTACAAAAACATGTCAGGTAGCAACTTCTGTAGTCGCATAATGTATCCAGAAAGGTCTGCTGTTTATAATGTGAGGAAGTATGTTAAAACAAGACTCCAATTGACTCACTCTCTCGACACAAAAACAACTACACAAGTTATGAACATTATGATCAACATCAGGAGTCTGACATGAAGTAGAAAATCAAATCAATAAATGGTGTCAGAGGGAGACTTTTAGAATTGGATTGGATGTGTCTTTTACACACTTGTTCTTGCTCTGTTATGCAGACACAGAAAACAGAAACATGTGACCGCATCAAACATGAACCCAAAGCACACACATATTCAGTTTGATTTGTTATCATGCTTTCTTAGGCAATCACTACTAATTTGAATGAATTTTCTGTCATCTCATTGGACCTCTTCTGAAGTCTGTTCAAAATTTAACAGCAGAGGGAAACCCTGCGGCCATCTCTATTCTGAGTAACGGAAGAAAAAAGAACAAGTGTGAACTTGCAGACGACTACCAAAACTGCAGTGACATTACGACATAAGCAAATGTGGTGTAAACACTTGTGACAATGATATATCCACATTTCAAACTTCTTTTGTCAAACTGCTTCTTGTCCATTCCCTAAAATCAGCGGAGACAACACAGTGTTACTGTGCCAATATCTGTTTAGGCTTTTGAGTTTCTCATGCATTCACACATACACCAGACAGACACAAAGTGAAAACAAGTGTCTCCTTTCCCCTGAGCTGGACCTCAGTTCTGGCCGCACGGTTTACGGTTTTGCCCTATTGTGTTGTTTTTTTTTGGTCATGTCTGGACTCGAAAGGTGCAGAGAAAACCCCTCCCCAGGCAGATCACTGTAGCACAGAGCAAATCATTCTCACACACAAGTGAGGTGGGCAAAAAACCTGCCTGACTTCTCCTGACTTGACTTGCAAGTTTAGTTTCAGTGTCTATGGTGTCATAAAACAACTGCTCTCAGAAAGGACCCAACGAGTACACTTAGTAAGAGTTGCCACATCCAAAACTCAAACAGTGCCATTTTCTTTAAAGGACCTACTTTTTTTTTTTCCAACTACTGTTTTTGAGATCATTAAGAGCCTGAATCGTAATCACAATTGCATTTTTGATTGCACAGCCTTATCATCTATGTAACATTGTTACTGTAATTCTCTCATTATAAATTTAAAGTGTAAAATAAGTCCCAAGACAAAAAATCAAGTAGCTTGACATTAAAACTCCAAGACCCATGTTAAAAAAAAACAAAAAAAAAACTGATTTCCCTGAAGGTGTCTTGAGTTCATCTAAGTGAACACGACTGGCGTTACTTAAAATAACAGCAGTGAGGAAAATCTGTTATTCGGGTGAGCGTTGCCAAACACAGATAACAATAACCAGCAGGCGGGTCTGTGATTCATTCACTGTGAATGTTTAATCAAAACAGTGTCTAAAGATTCCTTTAAGCACCTGCTGGATATGGCAAAAAGAAAGCATGTGACTCTTTGAACTGAAAGTTTAAATGATTCATAATTATTAATAGGCTGAGAGCATCACTGCTGAGGTTTTTGTGCAGGAGGAGGGGATGTTAGGCTTCCCGGGGCGACCCTCTTGTGTGTGTGTGTGTGTGTGTGTGTGTGTGTGTGTGTGTATCAACACAAGTCCCATACAAAAAAAAAATATATATATTATATATATATACACACACACACACACACACACACTGCGTATATCAATCAACCTTCTGAGTAGCATTACTGAAAGTGTGCAGAAAAGAAAGTGACGCACACACACACCCACACGGGGGGGGGGTGGGGGGTGGGGGGGGGGGGGGGGGGGGGGGGGGGGGGGGGGGGGGGGACACTTTCAGATTCTTATCGCATCCAAATCACATGGGTGTAGAGAAGCCTGTCGAGCAAGGTAAGAATTTAGCAGAGGCTTGAGGAAAAACGGGCCTTTGCGTTCATAAACTCCACATTGCGTACTTCAGTAGCGTCACAGAGATTACATCAACATCCCGTTAAGTCAGTGTCATGAGGAAAAAACAAAGGCACGCTGAGAAATACACGGCACTCTACGTTAGGGGCTTTCCTCTCTGCATGGGGGGGGTGTGGTTTGGTCAAGGTCACATCGAGCCAAGAATTCAAGGACCTCCACCCCTCCTTCTCAGCCCACGCTGGGCCAGAGGACAAGATACTGAGCTACTGAATAGCTGCAGGGCTGATGTCACTGCTGGACAGCTGACAGGGGGAACCCTCCCTCGGATTAACCCCATCTGTATCTGATGAGAAGGCAATGAGAAACATGCTAACAATACTCTGCAAACAGTTACATCATTATCATCATCATCAGAGCTGGACCAAAAACTGGCGTGGGTGGTTTGTCACTGGATATGTGATATGGTGACTGGAAGGGAAACAGACTGGACATGTATTCAGGAAGTAAACTGCTGATCTTGGGGCACGTCTCTATGTGAATGGGATCATACATGACAGAGGAAACTGGCCGGTGACCCTGCATCAGAGTTGCTGCGGCTGATGACAGACCTGAGAGTGAGTCGGCCCATTTCTGGCCTCAGATGAGTGGCGGAGGATAACCAGAGCCCCTCTCAACTTTCTCCGGGAACAAAAACACATTCTGACTGCTTGCAGAGGCAGAGAGCAACTCCTTCCTACTAATTCAGTAAACAAGTGCCGTCTCTTGCGAATTCGAGAGCTTAGCACATTTCAAGTTGTCTCATGACTGTGGAGCGGAGCTGGCTTCTCTGTCATTTTGCGATAGCCGGCGACATTCCGCTAGCGTCGCGTCACTTAAAAAGAAAGCTCCTGTTCATCAGATTGAGAGTCACCGAGTCAGGCTAAATTTGTTCCCACTTGAGATAACGCTTAACCAAGATGACCTCCCTTGCCTCCTCCTCATCTACTTCCTAATGTCAACTGACCTGGGGGGGATGTGATGTTAACAGGCAGACAAATAACATTCCTTCTCTTCCTGAATTCCCCCGGACACTCGCCACCAACAAATGCTGCATAAGGCACCTACTGTAACAAAACTACATTATGCTGTGGGTAACTCGCTCTAAAATCCATTGTTGTTGGAAAATGCACAGGAGCAGGCTTTCAACAGCCTCGGAGGGAAACAATCGACAGCTCATTGTAACGGCCTGTGGAATGTGGAATGCAACAATGTAAGCCTCTGGAGGGTGAGTCACCTCCAAACACTCAATGTGTGTTCATGTAGGTGTCGTTCTGACACAGCAGTGTAAAAATTATTTACTCAGCAATGCTTTGCATTTGCAATGAACCAGTATCTTGGAGAAAATGATAACGAGACTATATTTGGAAGAGAATTTGCTGTTTTGTGACATCACACCAGGGAAAAATCCTGGATAAAAAGGTAAAAATGGCTCTTTAGAATAGCAAGATAGCCATCCCAGAGGAAAGGCTGCAGGAGAACCCTCCAACCAAAGACAACTGGACTACAAATGTCAGTTAAATAAACTGCATCAAAACTTTGATCAATTCAATTATTTAGCTTAAAAATATCAATAATAAAATTTAAAATCTAAAGAAAAAGAAAAAAAACTATTTGAGTGTTAATTTGGGCAACATGTAACTAAATATACAATTTTGATGCTTTGATACAAGGAACATCGAGCTGAAGTAAAAGTGCACAACTACAACAATGATACAGCGTTTCCCCACACACACTCATTTGGAACTTTTTCTTTGCCACTGTCGCACTGGTGCTTGCTCTGTTGGGTCCTTGTAAATTCTGGAATGTGGTCTAGACCTACTCTATCTGTAAAGTGTCTCGAGATAGCTCTTGTTATGAATTGATACTATAAATAAAATTTAAATTTTCTGAAGAAAAGTCGCCAGTATTGTCCAGCCAACACGCAAGGTATTTCTCTCCTGTGGCCGCCACAGTCCCCTCTCTCTAAATCGGTTTTGTGAGCCCCTCCCCTCCACTCTCTCCTCATGTGTGGCAGCCATGCACACAGTGTGTAGGGAGGGGGGCGGGGAGGGAGGGGGAGGGGGCCAGTGTAGGTAGGAGAGACAGTGGGACGCGACGGGAGAAAGATGCAGCTGAGCTGGCCCTGGCCAAGCCTTCTTTGAGAAATCTTTATTGATCCTTGTCCCTCCCTTTGTAGAATTTCTTTTTTTACTTCAAAAGATAGACTACCTCAGTAATAAGTACAAGGTAAAAGCAATTCCTGTATTGAATTTGTGATTATTTGGCTAAAGATTTCTATTTGTCTCTATCTACCTTGCTGCACAACCACTAAGCTTTCTGCAATTGATTGCATAGTGACGTCACAAATATGCAACTGAGCATATGACGTCCCCCCCCCCGCCCCCCACCACAAATGGTTTTCTAATCTGTGGGAAACACTGCTATATTTGAGGAGGAAGTAGAGGATAGCATTAGCATATGTCAACCACCTGTCCTCCTTGGTTAATGTTTCCTAAATGCTCTGGGGCTGCTTTGCTGCGGCGTTTCTCTGTTACCTAGCAGTTCTTCAGGGTCTTTGACCACAATGTGGGCGTTGAGCTCTTGCAGCTCCTGGTGAAGCTCCTCCACCTTCTTGTTGGATTTTTTCAGCATGTTGTCGACATAAGCCAGGCTCTTCTTGTCTGTGGTGACCTGAGGGGTGGAGAGTGGATGACATAATTTATGTAATAGCAAAGATTTAAAAAGGGAAACTTTACCTACTTGAATCATAAATGTGAGTTTACAGTCAGGGGGAGAGCCACTCAGCCAGTGAAAACAGTCATAAAATGTCTTTGATTTTAATCTTTGATCTGTCTATCTTTTGACAGTTTTTAGTGGTGATAAAGAATAAAAATCTTCTGCTTGGGGTGGAGATGTGTTAACATTATGAGTTTTACTTTTTGTTTTTTTCTTAATTTGTTTTCAAATCCTGTGGCCCTGCTAATCTGTAACCCTAGGTCATGGTAGTAAATATTACATTTAATTTTAAAAGCCTTTCATAGAAAGACTCCACAACATATTCAGTGATTTTACCTTTCGCAGGTTCTCGGCACCTTCTTTGATCTTCAGCTCTTTGCGGATCTCGCGGCGGATCTGCTCCTTGATCTCGTCCAGCTTCTGTTGAACCATTGTGTCAGACAGGTCCAGGTTGTGTCCCAGTCCTAGTTGCTCCGCCACCAGCTGGCCCCTGGCATCCCCCTGAAAGAGGACAGCAAAGGAGGATGAGAAAAAACAAAAGAAGAAAAGGAGGAGATGATGAGGATGTGAAATGTAATTGAGAAGAGGTCAGCAAGAGAGGAGGAGAGAACATGGTGAGGCCAGTGACTCCTACAGGTTTCAGTAGTGTTTAGCCAACAGGACTTATCAATACCCAGAATGCAGCACCAAGGTTTAAAGGTTTGAAAACAGCTGAGGCTATTGCCACATAAAACATAAGCATTTCCGTTTTGTCGTGATGAGTGACAGCTCATGAAAACAGTAAGCAAGTGATAAAAACAGAGGAGGAGCTCCAGCTGTCACTCATATGACTTTCTTATAATAACTAAAGGGGGGGGGGATTCAATTCTGATTCAGAGGCCAACGATTTGATTGTAAACAAATTATCAGTGGATCTCGATGCAACCATTTTTTTATGTATACTTAATTTAGAAAAAATATGCATATAAATCTGAGTTTGTACGATTTCGACCTAAACGGTATTTGTCACACACAAGTTGTAATGAAATGTTTTGCGTACTGAGGTTTTTATTTTCTAGTCATTCCTTGCATAAGCCTTAAACAAGCTTGTGGAAGTCACCTTCACTCACAGTAATCTTCCATGTCAGAGATCCAGACATATTTTAAAGGTGGAGAATTGGCGTCTTAGAACATGAAACACGAGGTGGTCAGATGTAACGTGATAAAGTAGATTAACAGCCTTTTGTGTTTTACCTAATTATTGTATGCATGTCTTATAAGATCATGTGTATATATACACAAAACAGTGTTCATTTTCCTTCACTCTTTCCTAAGTTGTTGTCCATTATCCCATCCTCTTTCAGTCACTCTGTTTTCTGATTTGTACACGTCTGGAGACAGCAACTTCTAAATAAAAATCGACACATTTAAAACAAAAACAAACAAAAAATCGCGATGCATCTAAGGATCAATTTTTCCCCCCATCCCTAATAATAACCACCAAAATGTGTATGGAACATGCGTGATCTGATCTTAAGAATCAGGTGATTGCGCAACAAATTGATTTTTTAATCGGCATCACTCGCTCTCAGATATTAGGAGTTAGTTGTAAGAGAGTATCGATGGAAAACTGCACTTTAAAATAAAAGTGGCCCTTTTTTAGTGGTGCCTTTTATATTTAATTCAATGTTCAATTTGTTCACTAAAGGATTGTTGGAGTTTATTCCTTTTGTTTGTCTTTAATTCATCAAGCAAGTTGTATTGCAGCAGAATATTGAAAGCAGAAGAAAAACTGAAAATGTGATTTTGATATCAGTGTATTTATTGCAAGTACTATCAAAGCAATATTATCACACTTTATTGCAAATATTCCTTATATTGTGCAGCCCTAATCATTACAAATTTTCTATTACTTTGAAATGTATGAAGTTATGACTTAATTGCCCTGAGAATATCTTCTGACCAAACATGAGATTCAACACTGCCAAAGCGTAACCTGAATATTGTAGAGATGGATTTTAAACCTGAGCTAACCTCTGTATGCAGTGTTTCCTGCTGTCAGTCACCATTTACTTGCACCCTTAAAGCAGTCACCTTAACTAACGAGGGATTAGCGATCACTTCCTGAATGGCTTCCGATTTAAAGTCCATCATGAATACAGTAGGGATCGACTGTTACTGGTTTTTCAAGGCTGATACAGATTATTAGTGGTAAATTAAACCAATAGCCAATATTTGGAACCGATGTGCATTTGCAGTAAAAATGCAAATCTTTAAATCTGAATTAAGATTTTGAAATGCCCAACACAAAACTTTGATGCTTTGAGTAATTATTTAATAAATAAGAATCTTTCAACATAATACACAGTCAAAGATAGTCAAGTGTTGTTGGGGGGGGGGGGGGGGGGGGGGGGGGGGGGGGGGGGACTCAGTGGTGAGTGAAAACGAAGCAGAGGGACAGACACAGAGCAGTTGCAGAGCCAAAGTAGCGCATATTTGAATTAATCAAACACAGATCCGGAAAATCTGCAAAAAGACGGCCCGATAATTGGCCAGGGCCGATTATAGGTCTATCCCTAGAATACATTGGTGCAGTATTAGATATGTTCCACTGGTTGATAATGGAACACTAGGGGTGGTGGGCGGGTGGGGAATCAATACAGCATAGCATGGCAATATTTTCGGAGTCAAAAATGTATCAGTACGGGTGCCAAGTATCAATTTTTTATGATATAAATTGCATGAGATTTTAACCTTTTGGTACTACAATAATGAGATCAATTGTTTTTTCAGTCCTCTAGATGGAAAACTGAAATCAAATGAACAAACCAGAGGCATTTTATTCTTTTGACAAAACAGATGTTTACAAAGTTTTGCTTTGGGGACATAATTTGAAGTTGGCAAAAAGGTAATGAATTGCAATATATCACAGAATATCGCAATGTTTAAAATTGCAATAATATCGTATCATGATGCTATGATATCACGATAATACCGCATTGTGGGGACTTGTGATTCCCACCCCTATGGAATACATCCGGGATTATTTGAGGACTGGGAGTAACCAGTTTATTCCATTTCCTCTAAATTTGGCTCTTCTCATTTTAAATTTCTTGAGACTAGGGGTGCATGATATATTGACTTAATATTGTGTTTCGCAATATCACAATGCGCAATATTACATTGAAAGTGTCACAAAAAGAATGCAATATTTCTTTATTTTGTGGAGCAATGCGTCCCGTCTGTTGCCTGTGGGGCTTAGTTGTGTTTGATATAGAGCCCGCTTGAAACGCTATAATGATCAGGTTTTACTGGCCAGTTACCGTGCCACTTGCAAATGTCAGTCATGGGGCATGGGAACTCTCCCCCCAAAAAAGTACAACTCGAAGAGACACACTGAAATCACCAATGCTATAGCATATTTTTTGGCCAAAGATATGATGCCAATCCAAACAGTGGATAAAAAAGGCTTCAAGAAGCGACTGAATGAACTAGACAAATGGTACTAAATCCCATCCCGCACCCATTTCTCAGAGGTAGCTATCCCGCGCATTACAAAAGGCGGTTTGGAGTTGGATAGATTGAATATATTTCATTCAAGACCGACCTGTGGCCTGTGGTCCAGCCGCACTACGCAGCCGTATAGTAGTCTCACTGTGCACTGCATTGTTATGAATCATGAATATTGTTACGATGCGTTTTCCCATAACGTTTGTAATTGTAACTGTTTAAAAATATCTAAATTAATATCAATATCACAATATTCATAATCGATTTTGCAAAAATCACATTTTGTCAATATCGTCCAACCTTAGTTGAGACAGTATAACCTCTTAAAGCACCCACCTTATGCTCATTTTCAGGTTCATAATTGTATTTTGAGGTTGTACCAGAATAGGTTTACATGTTTTCATTTTCAAAAAGCACCAGATTTTTGTTGTACTGTACATTGCTACAGATCCTGTTTTCACCCTATGTGTTTGGGTCTCTGTTTTAGCGACAGAGTGAAACATCTCACTTCTTTACTATCTTTGTTTGGAGTTGTACATGCTCAGTAGCTAGGTAAGATCACATCAGCTGGATAACTCTTTCTCCAACTTTGGTCAGTACAAGGCAGGATGAGCAGGGAGACTCCTAAACGTTTGGAATACCTCCAGAAGAGGGACATGGAAGTAGTTTTTTTGGAGATTATGGTGAACTAGTGTGTGTTGTAGCAGTGTTTTGCCCATTAGAACAAGCTAGCATGCTAGCGCTAGTACGGTTAGCCACCCTGTCTCAGCTAGTTACGTAGAAAGCCGTGCAGATTTTGAACAGCACAGCCAGAGAATGAAGGCAGAGGACATTCAGAAACCTGTCTCTCACGCAAAACAGCATGGATATTTTTTTACAAGTTTGTATGCGGGTGGAAGCACCAGAGACACAAAGTTACCCCAAAATCCCCACTTTAATTGTGTTACATGGTTCCAACAATGAAACCAAAATAGTTCAACCTATGAGTCATCAGAGCTCATACAGGACTAAATGTAAAGCCTGCCCTCCCTTTGGTACTAACAATTGCTCAATTAGCTATGCATACACAATTCTATTCAACATCAGTGACCTTTTGAAGTTTTAAGGAAACCAGTGTAACGTGCACTCCTTTAAATCAAACTACGTATGCGACTCCAGATAACAGAACCATCCCAAATGTAAACGGTCAACCAGAACGCGCTGCCCTCTGAATAGCCCCTGATACCGTGCCAGAGTTTAACTCATAGCATTCATAAAATGAGGGTATAATTAGAAGTGAAAAACAGCCCATCGCCACTCATTGACTACCACGGGATCTGCATCTTGTTGCATTCATCATGACTTACTTACTACTATTACTATAAAAAGAAAGCAGTCAAACCAAACAGTAACATTTAGGCGTAATGCAATTATTTTGCCTATGGGCTACTGTTAAAAAAGTTTGTTTGAGGAGAGGGTGGTGAAAAGATAGATCAAGTCAACAAGACAAAACCTTCAGGCTTAACTTTCCGCCATACCTGAACATCGGTTTCCGCCAACTCCATTTCTAGATCGGTTAAACCAAACCGCCCTCGCATGTTCTGCTGACCACCACTAACTATCATGACATGAACTCCACTGAAGTTCTGTTAGGAGAAATGTTATCTTCTGCCACAAAGGTTAGGCTACACGATAGCTGGCAGAAGATCTGTCCAAAGCCACACTCATTTCCTCCGCTAGTATCCGATTCTCCAGCAGCTCTCTCATTCTGCTCCCTCTTTCTCACACAGACCACTGACATCAACAGGGAAGATAAACCATCTGAGCAGCAACAGCCAAATCCCTCTTAGCTTCTAACTCTGTGAGGTCAGAGCAGCCCAGAATGGGACATAATCTCACTCCAGGGAGACGACTGGGTCTAAAATTAACCCCAGTTAAAAACATAACACTGGCTGTCCATTGTGCCCCCCCCCCCCCCCCCCCCCCCCCCCCCCCCCCCCCCCCCCCCCCCCCCACGTAAAGCAACTTGAGTGGTGGAGGAGTAGCTGTGAAACAACATGCCCACAACTGTAAGTTGAAAACACAGTAAAGAGTGGTGTTCGAGTCTCAGTGTGGATGACAGTGAAGTTGGATGGTGCGTTTTATTTATTGGGAAAGCAAAGCACACAAGAGCCAATTAGGAATTAACCTTGCAAGATTGTCACTGAAAGACACACAAGTCAGTGAAGCACCATATAGGCTGTATGTTCTTTTAGCCATGCTACAGTTTCATAGAAAATGTGGGGTTTGCCACATTGTTTAATAGCATCAAACACACCACATGCATATTTCACACAGCAAAGAAAAAGAAAAATATTTAGTGGCTATCATTTAGGCCAGTGGTTCCCAATATTGTTCCACTTTAAATACCCCTAAACTGATACAAATTAGACCACGGATCCCCATTTGATGGCATCTTGTCGCAGGGTTCCACATCTTGATAGGATTCTTGCTTTTAGATGTGTATACGAAATCCATGGCAAAAATAGTCACAGAAAGCCTGTCTTTGTGTTACTTATGGATGTAATTATAGTGAAAATAAATGATTCCCGTTTTACTGGGGACCCCCTGAAAGTTCCTTAAGTCCCTGGGAACCACAGATTTAGGCCGTTATCTACGAATTGATCATCAAACAGGTACCTGGAGTAAATGTGACTCAAATTCTGACTTTAAGTTGGTAAAGAAAATCCTGATCGGGTACAATGAGGGATTTCCACTGTGCCTTGTGAAACCCCCCTCTCTCCACTATAGGTGCTCACTTCAGGGGAAACTATAGATTGCACATATCCGGTACCTGGGGCTCCTTGATGACTCATAGGTAAAATGGAGGTCACAACTCTTGGAAGTGGAAGAATGGTGTGTGTGTGTGTGTGTGTGGGGGGGGGGGACGTCTCTTCTTCTTCAGCTAACTGACCTGCGTAACTTGTTTGCACTGTAGCTGTGTTTGGCCAACGTGGTATGAGGACAACATGAGGACACCCTAAAGGGCCTATTTTACTGCTCAACAATGCAAGGGAATGCACGAAAGGCCAATCAGATAAGGTGGAAATGAATCAGCAAGTAGACCCACGAGGTCTGTGATTTTAATTTGAGATCAAACAAAAGAAACTATATCCAAAAAAAGATAGCAGGGATACATTTGCAGGATTGGTTTCACCTCTTGTTTCGCTGTAATTGCAACGCTTCCTTTAGTTGCTCCTTTGCCGGATGGCCCTTATCATTTCTTGCTGCTTAAAATGTATTGCCTTGTCAGGAGAATGACGCCACACTGAGAACTCGAGACTTATTAGGTTCAAAGACGAGTGATGCAGGAATTATAAGCAAATGTTTCCACTTATAGCCCAATGCATACAGTTTGTTATGGATGGAGGGAACTTGCTGTGCTAGGGTGCTCTGTGAAATGTTCAAGGCTCACAAAAAATGGAAAGACATGTCTAAAACCTATAAGCAACATGTTTTGTTCAACATTACAAAAATGGGATTGTTCATCCCCACAAAATAAAAAACAAAATGTATAGCTATAGCTAGAACATTTGTTAGAAGAAATCATAAAACTGTTGACAGTTAGAAAAAGGTAAGGCAAGTGTTACCTACACTTGTTGAACTTGTTAAAGACCTCTTTCAGTGCCAAACACATGAAAGGAAACTGTGAGGTAAAAGCAAACATTAGGTCTGAGCCTTAGTGTAAGCAGGTTAACTTGCTCTTTAAGTCTGAAAACGCCAAGTCCAACAACAAGAACTCCATTCACACAATAGGACAATGGAAAAGTTGAGGCCACTATCCAGGCTCATGCTTAGAAAGCAGAGCCCTTGCCATTTCTGCAAGAGGCCTATCTCAACCTACAACCTGACACCAGGCCGTCTCACCCCCACAGCTGGCTGCAAAATACTGGCCACAGCCTGGTGCTCCACTGCAACCAGAAATAGCATCACAGGCTAATAAACGCAGATTCTACAAATGGCGCCTTCACACAAGCCTTAGAAATATCCCATGTTAAGTGAAAGTGTAGGTAATGTCTTGCACTTCAGATCAATGTTAATGGCTTTCGGAGCGGGACAGGCAGTAGATTTATTGTGTGTCCAGAAAAGTGGTGCTGCAATATCACAAAGAGAACGAGCGACATACTGCAGTGAAGCACCTGTTGCTCTGCTGAGTAGATCTGGTTCCACTCCATATAAACCTCCACAGTGAGATATATAAATATATAAGTTCAAGTTTAGCTGGCTTGGTCGACCTCAGAAAAACTACATCTTTTAATAGAGAAAGCATGTCTTCCAGATGTTTTTTGAGCCTGAATAAGCAAAATGCACTACGATCTCATTGATGAACACAGCATAGGGCTATATAAACTAGAGCCCGAACAGATTTATGGGCGGGCTGTTTTTTTATATTAATTCATCAGAATCATTTATAATGACAAATAAATGATTCTGAAAATGAATATTTAAAATATTAAAACGGACGGTCTACCATGTTATGAGCGTTGGCGTTGCATAGTTTGTCCACCAGAGGACACTCTACGACGTCCCTGTTGGCAACAGATTTTTTTTTGCTAATGTGTTTTTTTTCAAAAGGAGTTCAACGTTTCATAGCTTAAGTTTGTATTTTTATACATTTTATATATCAGAACTTTAACATATTTTGATGTTCCTCTGTTCCGTGGCAACAATAAAACTAATTATTATTTTAGTGAGAACTCATGAATAACTATTAACTAATAACTAATTATAAAAATAACAAATGTTAAGGAAATGTCTTTATGTTTTGTAACGCGTTTCTAGCTTTCTTTCTTTTTAATATATTTTGGCCAATATATAAGCATATCAGATTTAAAAAAAAAAAAAGTATATTCGTATTGGTATCTGCCTTTAAAATCGTTCAACGGTCGGGCTCTAATCCTAATAGTAAACGCCGACTTAAGAGTTTTGAAATATACAATGTGATGTCAACCATCCATGGTAACATTTCACTTTACATCACCTAGCCTGGAATATTGATTGGATTACTTATAAACCTAACCAATTCTGTGATGAGATCACAAATAGAGGACATCTTTATCCATATGTGTTCTCATCCTCAAGAGGAAACAGGCGGTCTAGCCTTCAGATGTTTTGCCATCAGTTTACTGTTTTCAGACTCAGATAAATATGGGCTGCTGTGACCATTTCAGTTTTATAAACCCATGATAGAAAATACTGTTCAACAAACTGGGTGATCCATCATGTCACTGATAAAGAACTTGAGCAAACACCTGTGCTGAGTACATGAAAATAAATGTAAACACTAGGAATAATAAGCCTTTTCATGTTTAAACTGGTTCAATGAAAGGCATCACTGACATGTCATCACCACATGTTGCCTTAGTAATCAAATTAATAAGAAACATTTAAGATTTAACTTCCCACAAGTGGTAGCTTTGTTATCTGCTGTAACCATTTTCCTCCAATACTCCCTGTAAAGATGAGTAATAATAGTGTTTGAATAATTAGACTGGTCTTAGCTTTGGCTTGAGTACCTATTTGGGGGATATTGCTAAAGCTAATGCATGACTGCAGTTAAAAATATGTGATTAGATAAAGTTATGGATGAGTTGCAAGTCTTTGACAATGGTTTGTCAGAAAGACTTATTTCAAGTCTGACGTCACTCAAGCGAAACCACATTACACAGTGAGCCATGACTGTAGCCTTACTTTACTCTTTTAGCCTTATATTAGACATTATCTGTTTCTAGGATAATCAAAACAATGGCGCTCTATAATATCCATTATTCATTACCCATTTCTTTTCCATTTTCTCATAGAAGTGAATTCTCAGTGACTTGAGTAAAGAATTAACTCCTTTGAATGAATATCCTTTAGACTCCTTTGAATGAATATCATGTACTCCTGGTTTTTAATTTTTAAATTTGATCTAGCCTGTGTGCTAATGTTGTCTACCTGTATCTTTGTACATTGAATTTTGTCAATAAAAAAAGTAAGTCATGACTCGTAAGTCATGTCTTAGAGAATAATAAGACATAACTGCACAACAGACATGAAACGTTAACTTACTCCTTGAAAATATGAAAATGTGTGTTGGGAAAGATATTTTCTGATTTCTTTTTTGTTGCTGGTGTTTTGAGTTCATCCGGTCTGTAACGTTTACGTATTTGAAAAAAACTTGACGTCAAGCGAACCAGGCTTAAGCAGCAGTGAACTCTTTCCACTTCCAAAGATGGAACAACTTCAACTGTATTTAGATTACGGATAAACATATGTCGTTACCGGTATATGAATACAAGGAGGACACTGTTTATTTTCCAAAAGTAACGCAGGTTAATTTAACGTTTCAGAGCTCTTAACGTTAGTTAACGTTAGTAAGACTTGAACGACAGCAACACTAGCGTTAAAACTGTAAAACAAAACGGTGTCAAAATTAAATATCATAGAGCTTCCGCTCAAAATCACATATTTAAAACTTGGATATTCCGGGATAAATTAACGTTACTTTGGATAATTGTTTCCCAGGCCTCAATCCATGGATAACTCAGACAACCATTTAAGACCTAGCAGAGGACCCTAACTTAAATACAACACTACCAACTCACAGCAAATCAACTTTAATGAAATAAAACTGTTTGCTAACTTATTTTTTAGCCTCTGGAGCAAGTTTGCGCACTTTTCGCAACAGTTGTCAACTTTTCCTACCTGCACGGAGTCGGCGGCCATCTTGGTTTTCGCCTTTGAATCAAATCCTACGGGGAGAGAGGAGGGGAGGTGGAACTCCAAAAACAAGCCTGGTTGTAAGTTTCCCTCTCTGGCGACATAAAGAAGTGATTATTTGGACCAAATCATCGCTCATCTCGGGTACATGGGGCTTCCCATGTCGTCTTCACACTTCATTGACGCGGCCACGCCGTCCTAGAGGTGTCCTGCAGGGTGGACGGGTGTTCATAAATAAAAAAAGCTGAAGCATAAATCTGTCCTAGTGCAGTTGGAGAAAGAGGCGGTGGTTTAGAGTGGAAGCGTCCGCCCAGAAGAGCTGTAGTGCTGCTGCTGCTGCTGCTGTTAGGCTGCTTCATACAGACTGGTCTTACCTCATGCTAACAACCTTAAATCATCCTGGGTTAAACCAAACACAAACATGGAAAGAAATGTAGGCCTATCTCAGATTGCGGTGGTTCAAATCGAGGTTAAAATACGTTTAAAATAAATGCTCAGACAAATTTAATCCTCTATTTAAGATAGAAAGTTCTTAACTTCTTGGATTTTTGCCATGTCAAGTGAAAGTCCTGCTATAATTTTCCAGGTAGAAGTACAGAGGTATAACCGTATGGAGCCAATAAAAATACAATATCTGTGGATGTAAAGAGAAATAATTAAAAGAATAAATAAGTAAATATAATAATTTGGAAATATATAAATAAAAGAATAAATAAATGTGGAACTATAGAAACCAAATAAATAATTAAAAGCATTTTAATTTATTTTCACACTTATGTAAATGATTTATTTTTGCATATGTTTCTAAATACATATTTGGGCACTTTAAAATATATACTGTATGTATTTATTGCATGTAAAGTACTCAATTCTTTCTGTATATTTTCTTTATTCTTTTATTTTGGATATAATGCAAAAAAATGTAATCCAATTTTTTTCCTTCTTTTCCCTATTTCTTTTTCTAGTCCCTGAAAGGCCAAGCTATCATTCAACTGGCGAAAGAAAGAGGTAAAGGTATAAAAATAAATAAATTACATTAGATAAAAATAAATAGAATATACAGAACAATAGAGGAATTTTAATGCAATAAATAAATATATATTTAACAATTTAAAAACATATATTTACAGCAATAAATGAACAAATAACACATTAAAATGCTATTAATTAATATTTGAAATTTTTCTGCTATATTGCTGTAGCAGCAAATGTTAAATTTGTTAATTGCTCCAGGCAGCAATGATGGTGAGTTGCAACCACATTTTTCACTTTTTACTAAAGTATAAGTATACAGTACATCATAAAAGTATATACTTGAAGTTGGTCTCTCAGACATGGAGACATTATACAGTTGGTCAAGTTGGATATAACTTTAACTGCTGACTGTTGGAGATTTTATTTCATTACAACGCAAATCTTAACGTGTAAAGTAACTACTGATAACTGTCAGGTAACTGTAGGAAGAACAATATTACACACTGTGATGTACTGAAGTATGTAGCATCAAAAATAAAATAAATACTGTACTCAAATAAAGTACAAGTCTGGGAATTGCAATGAATGCTTTGTTCGAGTAAGTGTAGTTTTCAGAAGACTGCACCTCAATAAGACAGTCACCTATTTAACATTGATCATCTATTATTCAAATCAAAAGGATCATGCAGACGCTACACAAACCTGCTGACAACCAGCTGCTATATTACATACGGTAAGAGTCACAGTTTACTTTTGAGTTGCCAAGTCAAAGAGATGAGGATGAACTGCTATGAAGAAACCACAGGACAAACAAAAAACTCTTCTCTGGGCCGGTGCATGACATATCACACCTCAGTGAAAAGACTTACTGCTGCATTACATAACCCTCAGAGACAGTCATCACAAGCCATATGTCTCAGAGACTGGCCACTCTCTGTGCTTATAGTGCAGTGTCTCAAATATGTATTGGTGTGAACAAGAATGCAGGTTCCTCACTTATTACTTGAGCATTGTCCACATAATAAAAATGTCAGAGGCCTTTCTGGGTAGACTTTTCAATGATGTGCTCCTGTTAAAACCCCTCAACAGTGACACTCTCCAGAGACTGACTGAGGACAGGTGCTTCAGACAAGACACGATGGGTTTGTCTTTTATGTCAATATGGTTTTTCGGCAATATCCACAAACCACATGTAATGGATGCAGTGTTTGGTGGGGGAGGAAAGATTGGGGATATGGTGTAATGCGGTTTCTGTGCCATTGGGTTAACAAATATCTGCCTTTGTCAGAAAGATACACGCCTGTGCTGTACTGCCTTTCTCCAACTGTTACTCCAGCTCTGTTTCTGCAGTTGAATGACCACTTTACTGATCTGTGGGTGTGTTATTACCCATAATAAACATGATGATGTTTGCTCTGATTAATGGGATGATGACCAAGTCTTACTGGGCAGGCAGGTATAAGGTCTTGTCCCACAAGGTTGTAAAAATCAGAGAATTTTATAATGTATAGAGGCCTAGGTGCCTGGTACCCTGACCATGTACTTGTGTTGTTCCTGTTTTAAGTCTGGTGTTACAACAAATCCTTTAACCCATTCGAGTCTATGACCTAATAAGGAATTTCAGCCTTATGTTGTTGCCATTGCACGTTTTCATACTTTATCATATACTTTATTTATTTATTTTGTTGGGTATGTTAGGCCTTTATCTGTTTAGGACAGTTGAAAACATGAAGAGGAAGAGAGAGGAGGAATGACATGTGGCAAAGGGCTGCAGGTCAGAGTCAAACCTGCGGCCGATGTGTCGAGGAGTAAACCCTTTAAACACGGGCGCTCTACCAGGTGAGCTACCCAGGCGCTACATCATATCCTTTTTTTGTGGTTGGTGTTTGCCAATATATATATATACATTATACAGTATATAGCAGCATATCTGAAATTCATATAGGTTTCAGAATTTTGTGCAACACCAGCTTGTGTCATAACACCCTCTGTGCTCATTTTTTGTAAGCTGTACTGTAGTATCTAATAAATGCTAAAATACTTTGTCTTTTTCAGACATGTTTAAAAAATAAATAAAAGTACTCTCTCTAGAATGATGATTTGTCCTCCGACCCAGGGCCCTCTGCTGTAGTTCTTCCCCTCTCTCTCTGCCCTAAAATATTTCCAAAAAAAGTTCTAAAGCACAAAAAAATCCCTAAAGAAAGTTCAAAAACCTTGGTGGAAGTTCTTAAAACAGCTTCTACTGTTCCGGCCTTATTGAACAACTCCCTGTTTATCTGGGTCACAGGCCCAAAACCAGAAAGCTGTAACTGGAAAACTATCTGAGATTAATGGGGATGAGTCCAATAGTTGATGACTGTCCAGGGATTATCTGACAGCAGGGATGAGTAACACCGAGTGGCAGCACTTGGTCATATACACTTTCTCTGTCCTCTGCTGCCTCCTCTTACTTCACATCCTATTTTAGTGTTCCTAATTGTTTTCAACAGAAAGATAGCAACTTCCACAGTTAGAGAAAATGTTGAGTATATACATTTGGGTTGGCATGACACCTTCTGTGCTTTTATAATAAATTGTTGAAGTTTGACTGACTGACTCAGACTCTCTCTCTCTCTCACACACACACACACACACACACACACACACACACACACACACACACACACACACACACACACACACACACACACACACACACACACACACACACACACACACACACACACACACACACACAGAGAGAAAGAGACCTGGCAGCTCTTTATCTCCCTCTGCAGGATACCAACCCAGAAATAATCCAGCTTTCCTTTTTCCCCGGCAGCTTTATCTTTCTTCCCCACTCCCTGCTCTGTTGTACCTGGTGGTGATGATGATAGACAATCATTTATATTATATTAAATTAAAGAACCCACATGCAGCTCTGGTAGTTAAAATAAATCTTCTGTGTATTTCATTTGGCAAACACAAGATGAAAACAGCCATGTTGTTTTATGTTGCATCTGACAGACAGGGGGAGCTGGGTGTAGAGAAGGCACACAAAAAACTGAGTGGCGAACTGCAGTATGTCCTCAGTTAAAACGGAGTACCTATTCATCTGTATGCTTAAATACCTCAGGAATTGCAATGTTGCAGTATACCAAAAAGTCTGTGCAGCTCTTCCAGGTGAATTGTTGAAGGGGCAACATTATGTCACTTTAAACTGGTTAGTAAGCAATTAATGAAGAGTAGACAAGGATTTCAATCAGCCAACGAAAGGCCATTAAAACTACAATAAACCCAACGGTCAAGAAAACAATAGATGACAACTACACACGCAAAGTTATTACCAATTTCTCCACCATCTTTTATGTGGAGAACTGCAAAAATATCATCTGATATTTTGGAGAAATAGGCATATTCTCTTGCATAACACTGTGGAGATCAGGTCTGGCAATGCAAGACTAGATGACAAGAAGTCAAGGTAACCTGCTGCTGGCTGTTGCCTTATCTCTAATGGACTAATATTAGGGGGATATCAATCTCCTGACTTAACTCTGGGCAAGAAAGGAGAATGAGAGCATTTCCCTAAATGTCAGCACATTCCGGACTAGCATAATAGTATAGTGAACACCCAACTGGGTCTATGATAAAAAGAAAATGAAAACAACAAAAATAGACTAAAAGGTTAAATTAAAAGGTTGAAATAAATGTACAAACTGATAACATGCACATACTGCAACTTTAAAAGGGCATTAACAGTATAAATGGGTTAATTTTAGAATGTAGAAAATGTGTCTGTGAATGAATTGCACTGAAAAAGTAGTAAATATTTACAGCAGCAGCATCTTTACCTTAGTGTTCTTACACACTTCCGTATTCTCATGTTCATTGGGGAGGAAAAGCCTCCAGGCAAAGCTGCATGTTTACATCCAACACATCAAGTAGAGTATAAAACATATGCACTCGTCCCAGTAAGCAGTCCATGGTCACAGGATTTTTATTTTGTAAAAACCTCAAAAGTTCTCATTCAAGTCCCATAATACAGCACAGTAGTCAGTTTCTTACACTTAAAATATCCTTAAGTTAGTAGGAGTGGTGAGGCATGGGCGTTTCATGTCACCATGAAAAATGTCACTGTCTTTACATACAAAAGACAACCATAGTAAAGAGTTAAAATACAACCAAATACAACTAAACAGCACAGAGCCGATGAAAATGTTTTGCCTGGATCGGAGAACAGTGAAACCTATCAGCAGTTTAGGACTGGTGACCAGTTGCTGGACAAGCTGTCTCAGGACACGTGTTGGCAGAGGTCCTCTGCAGAAGACCTTTGACATGGAAATAAAGGGGATTCGAGGCCTGGTGTGGGGGGAGGGGGTTGGGAACACAACCTGCTGATGAAACACAAACTCCTCGTCCAGTTGGCTGGCGGAGACGCGTATTAACAGAGCCCTCAGTAGAAGCGGATTTGATCTGCAGCTCTACGTTACGTCTTCAACCACACGCACAAAGCAGCCACACGGACACCTGTAGTCTATTAGTCCCACTCTCACTCTCTCTTCTTCATCTCAGACTGCAACATCGAGCCCGTACCAACTGAAGTGTCCTCTCCAACCCTTCTTCTATGGACATGTTGCCTCTTTAGTTTTTGGGGTAGATTTTTTCGTAAAAGAAGTTTTGTGCCAGCAAGTAGAGCTCCCCGTCCTTTTCTCTGACAGCATGTGCCCGGACAAACTGGAACTGCTCCAGTGCAAATTCGTAGAACTCGTTCTCCATCTTCCAGATGGCCGACTGCTGCAGCTTGGCGATGGACTCCTTTGTGGGCGGCTTCTTCTCGCTGGTCTTCCTCAGGTGGGATTTCTTCCCTGGGATGAAAGAAGAGGAGGATTAAAGGGGTCTGGGTACATCAATACAGGCCTTACGGCAGTTTTACTTAGTAGTTTTGTTTTGTTTTGGTGAAGGGGGTTAAAGAAGCTTTTTGTTTTTGTTACTGAACTTCAAAAAAATCATTGCCACTATTTACAGTCAACGTAAAACTGCTTTCCACATGTCACACCTTTACCTGGAGCCCTAAACAGTTAATCATTCTAATGGTCAGGTGTTCCTAATATGGACTAAGGTATCAACGTGTGCCTGTCATGCAATGCAAAGTGTGATCATAACTGACATTATGTGTATTAAAGTCAGTGTTTCAGGTTTCAGGCTTAAAGCCATATAAATGTATAGAATCTGCGAGCGGAACAAGTTCACTAATTAGCTAGCTGTAAATAAGTGCCTTTGGAAGGTTGCTTTTTTGTTTCCTCCAAAAAAGAATCTTAAAGAAATAGATCGATAACACCCATATATATTAATTGTGGTAAATAAAGCTCAGCCGGAGCCGATTATCTTATCTTATCAGTAAGACTGGAACCATTTGTCTGAACATATTTATTTGATCTGTACAGTAAGTGTAAAACCATCAAGTTGTGGTTTAACATGGGGTTATTTGCTACCGATTATTTTTTGGCTGGGTGCAACAACTTCTCAGAGTCTTGTTGTCAGTGGGAGGTTACCAGGCAACCAGCACCACACCAGGACATTACTGCACCCGGTCAAGAAATAGTCCCACAAAAGGCTGTCAAAAAAAGCCAACTGATTTGCAGATTTTGTTACGTTTGGACAGAGCCAGGCTAGCGGTTTCCAGTCCAGTCCTTTATATGTAGCGTACAGACATTAGGGTGGTATTAAACCTCTAATCTACCTCTCAGTAAGAAAGCAAATAAGTGTATTTCCCTAAATGGACATCCATCCAACCCATCTGGTGTGTGTGTGTGTGTGTGTGTGTGTGTAATATATATAAATATACATATATCTTTGTAGGCCTATTTTTAGCTTACATTTTGTATCCTATATCTAAATAGCTAGGCACGAGTCAGAATACAAAGATCTGGGTTTTATTCTGTAGTTTTTGTTCGGGGTAAGGAAAGACACTGCATGCCTTTTGACAGAGAGACTCAGACATCATTTAAATTCAAATTCATTAAATTAGTACCTGATTAACTTGAGTACTTGGGTGTATCTGCTGCTAAAAATGATGAACATCATATTTGAGTAATGGTACATCTATATCATTGTCAGATTTAATTCTTTTGTGCTCTCCATTATTCATTCTGGCTGCACTCGTAACCGGCGTTAGGCACGAGTGCATATTGATCACAATTCAATTCTCAGAGGAGCAATTCAGACTGCTAATATGCGACCACAGCACACAGACACTTCAGCAAGGCAATGTGGCTAAGCCATTAAGTACCTTTTCGGTATATTATAATATTGCTGAGGGAAACAAAAATATGCAAGCGAGCAGCAAATGGTTTCTAACTACTGGGCAGTGCGGGCACCTGTTTTGTACAGCTCAGTGGCTCCTTTGAAGAAGCGTGGCAGCGCCGCCTCCAGCATCATTACAAAGTCCTCCAGCTCTTCGGTTACTCCCACCAGCATGTATTCATTCACCAGGTTGTATTTGGCCTGCTCCAGAGCCCACTGGCTGCCCACGTTCCTGCACAGAGACATCATGTTCATGTTGTCTTTGCCAAAACAGGGACCGCTTTGACCTTTAGTGCACCTGACTCGTGGGACAAATTACCGCACTTTCTTAAAATCAACTCCCTTGTGCCTTTTGGACACTTTAAAAATCTAGTTTTAAACCTCCAAACCTTTTCTTGTAATTGCTCAACATAATTGTTTTTCTTTGGCATCCTAATTATCCTTATATATTTATCAAATCATTTTTCAAATACAAAAAGTTGTATTGTCTTCCTAGTTTTCTTATGATAGTGTTGCTTCATGTCCTGCATTGTTGCTTTGTTTTTGTCTCTGTAATTTAACTCGATGTCATTGCTAATGAGGGCCGCCTCTCAATGTTGTCTTGGGTGTAAATAAAGGTTGAATGAAGGAATGGTTCTGCCAGATGCAAAATAATCACATTTGCCAAGACCAAAAATGAGGGGGAGGAGGAGTATGAGCTGAAAGGTACTAACACAGTGACAGGGAAAATGATGAAGTGAGATGTGAACAAAGTCCAGAAAGGGTTGAGACAGCTAGAGGACCAGAGGACAAAGACAGGAAGAAATAGAAAGGCAGTGGCAAGTGTTGTCATGGTCAGGAAATGAAATAATAAGGGAGGAAGTAGACTGTTTAAACCAATAAAGTAACTTTTTGGCAAAGCCTTGTTAAACAAAGCTTAAAAGGACCGGCAGCAACTCGTCCTAAGCCTGTCTTCAGTTTATTTATTCAATGTTTCCAAGGTAAGTTCCACTACTTTAACATGCAGCGGGTGAACAGTGCGCCACAGTGAACTCAATCTTCAGACAGGGAAACAGAAATCAGGCAATTTTCCGCAGGGTAGTCTGTCTGTGTGGGAGTGTCACAAATGGCCCATTTGTGTGACTTCCTGTTGTGTTCTTCAACCACGCCAATGTAGCACAAGTAGACTTTATATTTCCCAATTACTGTTTCCCGTCAGATCGTTAATAGATCTCAACGTTTCTGACCGGACTTGAAGGGAGCATTTTACAGGAGAGAGACAGAGAGAGAGAGAGAGAGAGAGAGAGAGAGAGAGAGAGAGAGAGAGAGAGAGAGAGAGAGAGCGAGAGAGAGAGAGAGAGAGAGAGAGAGAGAGAGAGAAAACATGAGTGAGACATAGGGAGTGCTTTGTGTAACAGCTGACTGTTTAAATGCAACAACAAACTCCAGGGCAATTATGTGCTGGTGTCATTTTTTTTTACCATCATAGTGTTTAAAACGTAGCCTGGCTCCGCCCTGCTACTAACTTCCGCTCAATTTTTTCTTTTCCTTCAGTACTCTGAGTCACTCTCCGATGTGAGTCGAGTGCAGATTTGAGTTGCGCATGCTCAGATTTAAACGGTTTACGGCATAACTGTCATACTGAAATTTGTGAAATCCATGAAAATATAAAACTTCTATACACAAACAATAACAGAAGATGGAAATCATTGAAAAAAGTTGTAGCTATCTATGATAGTTTGATTGCTAACGTTAGCTAAAAACACCATTTAAGTGACAACCTTTGTTGTGTTTGATTGCTAGCTTGTAGCTAAGTTAGCTGTCATTTCAAAAATGTTACTATCTATGGCTGTTTGATTGCTAACGTTACCTCAAAACGTCATTCCAGTGACAGCCTTTGTTGTGTTTGATGCTAACTTGTAGCCAGCAGTGAGAGAACTTCATTAAGTAAGTCCATTTTTATTCTGTATTGATATTAAAGAAGTCTCTCGTTAGCATCTTGTAGGCTATTTGTCGCAAAGTGACGCATGCGCAACTCACATCAGCACTCGTCTTACATCAAGGAGTGACACTCCGTCTGGGTTTGAGGTATATTTTTTGTGGGTTTTCTCAGGCCAAATAGTTGGCGGTCACTCAGCAAACAGACTGAGAGACTGAGAACGAGGACGTTGAAGGTTTGGTAAACTTCGGGGTGTTCAGTACTAATGGTGGCGGAGAAAGATAATAGAGAAGCCATTCGGTCCATTGTGGCAAAGCTGCCAAATATCCAGAAGTTAAAGCCTGAGCAACAATCAATATTTGCTGAGTTGTGTTGGGAGCAATGATGTTGGTTCTGGAAAAATAAGATTTTCCAGCTTGTTCCATCAGCGGTGAAGGAGTTGGCTAAGGCTAACGCTAGCAATGCTCAGCCGGCGTCACGACCAAATGTTAATGATTGGTAAGGGAAGATCCAATATTTTTAAACTTCAACAGGGTACCCGCCTTCGAGGAAGTTAACACTTGTCAGTGGAGAGTGGCCAGACTCTCTGTACATATGGAATGTACCAGAGTCTGGTGGAACCAGGCTATTTAAAACAATCTTGTGGCAGAAATGGAGGCAGTGAGGTTTCCCGTTTACTCACACCGCCTCGAACTATAGCTCAAAACACACTGACAAGTCTGATCTCCAGTTACATGACTGCACACCGCAGCGTGATGTGGGGTTGTGTTTCTCCAAAAGTTGAGTCATCGCCCCAGTGGAAACCCCTGCCACAGCCTAAGCACCCTCCCCCCATTCAAAATAATTGGAAAGACCTGCATGTTTGCAGGATCGTTGGACGGTCGACGAAGGCAGTGTGAATGCGGCTTTAGACCTTCAGTCAGTAACCTGTTCCAGGAGGGTAGACATTTAGCGACTTACACTTGAATTACATCAATTATATCAGAGGTCGCACGCCTCTGGAGCAACTATGGGTTAAGTGTCTTGCTCAGGGACACACTGATTGATGTATTGCAGTTGGAATTGATTCAAGATCTCCCACACCAAAGGCATGTGGCATATCCACTGCGCCATCACCACCACATACAGTAGATGGTGGATGGTAGATGGTTCAAAGATGGAGGGCAGAGTCAAGGAGAGATTAAAAGAGGGTAAAAGGGATAAGTGAGGGCAGCGAGAGTGATTGATACAGATCATCATGTAGAGAGAATGGATCAAGGCTGAGAGAGCTATCAGAGACCTTGAGAAGATTAGTGGAACAGAACTGATAGAGAAGGACCAGGAGGGGTCAAGTGGTCCATTATGAAACAAAACTAATACATCCCTCCTGAACTCAACCTGAAGTGAATCTAAGCTGCCTCAGGTGAGGGAAGGATAAATTGGCGTTATTCTGCTGTTGTTATTGTGTCATTTCCCACAAATCCCACAGATAAATGAGTCTCTCAATACAACTTTCCTAACCTATCTGTGGTTATAAACCCCCAAGCCCAACCGTCAATTCTCAAGATCTAAAACTTAAAAAACGGCACTGAAATAAAGTTTCACTTCACAAAAAACAGCTAAATAATTTTCTGAAAGAGCTGGGTACCATCGTTTTTAGTAAACCTTACTAAAGCAGAAAAAGTAGTGCATTTGTTGGGGACTATTTTCAGCCGTGAATTTATACCATTCGGTGTGCTAGTGAGTGATTAATGTATCACAATGGTGTATACAGGACTCAGTCAAACTACAGCGTAGGGCTGGGCAATTTATCAATATTATATCAACATCAATATATGAGGCAAGATATTGTCTTAGAGTTTGGATATCAAAATATCGCAATATGACACCATTGTTGTCTTTTCCTGGTTTTAAAGGCTGCATTATAGTAAACTGATGTCATTTTTTTAAACTTATCGGACTGTTCTTGCCGTTTTATTTTTAGCGAATACCCACTTAGTCATTATATCCACATTACTGATGATTATTTATCCCAAATCTCATTGTGTAAATATTTTGAGAAAGCACAAATAGTCAACCCGATACTATTGTTGCAATATCGATATTGTATATCAATATAAAATATCGTGGTATTTGATTTTCTCCAGCTCTACTACAGCGTCCATGTTGCAAAGGTGTGGCTCACTAACGTGTTTGTAGTTTACGTGGAGTTCTACAGCATAGAGGAATGATGCTATATCAGATTTACAATACTTGTTAGTAGGATCAGTTCATTGTTGATCCTGATCCTTTTACGGGATTTGTTGACAATAAATAAAACATAGATTATCACCAGCCTTATGAACAGTAAGAAGTGAAAACCCGATTAACCCGATTAAAGACGAGCTGAATCAAGCTTTCTTTTGCTGTTTTAACATTCAAATTTAAGAACACAAGAGAACCTTAAGATTATAATTCAGACTCGGTGTTGGCTGACAGAGTACAGCGTCAGCTGTTTGAACACTCACCAGCATTCAGAGTAGTGACCACAGAAAAAGGGAATCTGGAGCCAGAGCTTCTCAGGGGCACAGTCTGAGCCGCCGGCTGATACACATTCATCAAATGTCTGAAACAAACGCAATGCATGAGCAAGTTCTGAAGAAAACACTTATATTCACTTCAGATAAACTTTTCAATAAATTTTTAGCACAGAATGCGGACTGCAGATCTAGTCCCCGATCACATACATTATAAGTGCAACAAAGGGATGGTTTGAACATTTTGAAGTGTGGTAACTATGGTAACGGGGGCAGCAGCTAAACGCATTTTAGCTACGTAAAAATAGGACCACCTAAAAAATATCTATATCAGTTTAAAAATAGAGTGTGTAGTTTTCAATCGCCTCCATGAGAAAATAATTAACGAGACTTTCAGCGCATCCACATGATACAAGCCTTCTGTGACCACTCCCCCCTCCCCCCTTTACGCAGTTGCTAGTACCGAAGGAGGACCCGGAGGATTGAAAAAAACATGATGGACTCTTCAGAAGAGGACTCTATCTTCACTCTAGTTTCAGTGCTCAAAAGTCAGCGGTGCTGCTCTTCCAGGGAAGTGTGTTCAGGTCAATTCTTGGCATATTGCTATCTTGCGGCAGCAGAAAGTGATCGTGCCATTGACCAACAAAACCCTGATCTGACGTCAATAGCGCAGCACTTCATTGTTAATTTAACAGCACATAAGTAAAATTTGTCTAGGCTCTTGCACAGCAGTTGCACACTATGCTTGTCACACACACACACACACACACACACACACACACAAGATTACATTAAAACACATTACGGTGCAAATCCGCCATCTTAATAGCAATGAAGGTAAAAACACGCTCGACTTTTAAAGGGAATGGGAAATGACGTTCTGATTGGTTTATTATCTATGAATTAACTAAGACACTAAGTACAACCCTTTTGAAACATGCGCACAGACCCTTTTTTCCGCTATGAAACTAGCAAAAATGGATTTGGGCACACCCTAAAGGCACCTGGGCCAGGCGCTTGATGCCGAGTGTTTAGATCATTAAAATAGGGCCCCAGGGCTTTATGTGTATGCTATAAGTAGAATATTTTTTCCAGCTCAACGATGCCATCAAACAGAAGTTCACGCAGAGGGAACCAAAGCCGTTATAGGCTCTTGTCAAAGCCACCAGACTCCATTGACAAAAATTGTAATTTTACCTCGCAGAACACTGGTCTGCTGCTACCTCAGCCGGTTTTGTTTGTCAACAACAATATATAGGCACCTCATACAATCCTACATCAAATACTGAACTATCCCTTTAAGAAAAGATCTTTTAACAGCCACAATTAACAGTAGCAATGATTACAACAACTAAACCATGTTTCATTATTCATATGGGCATTTGACTATTGTTTGAAGACAGACTTGAAAAAATAGTGAACCTATCCTTTAGCCAAAAGAATGAGAGTATTGGTGTATTTCTAACCTTCTTGTCTCCTTGTTTCCTGCGTCTTAAGCCGGGCCGGTAGTCATCCCCGAAACGCAGAAAGTAATAGTAGGACACCAACCTTTCAATGGGGTCTCGGATCACGTTTATGTAGATGGGCTTCCTTTTCACCCCAAACCTGACAGAAATGACAGTGATTGGGTTGAGGCACTCAACTGGACTTCAATCCAACTATGAAAATGGATTCTGAAGACAGACACAGTTAGCAGATTTAAGAGCTCAGTAATGTGCTTCTTTTGTTGAAACTACTAAATACTAACTACAACTAAATTATGAGGTCAAAGGTGCTACATTCAGATCATTACACTACACTGTGTAGTGGAAAAGCTGTGAATGGCCACAAGGTGGAGTCACCTACACAAAGCCACAGCAGGGCCGTCAAACTGTTTTTTACAGTGTAGCAAGTACAGTATACTGCAAGAAAATTATTTTACTTGGTGAAGTCCAGGAAGGAGACGTGTCCGTGGTAGAAAGCCGGCTTCATTTCCCTCCACTCAGTCACATTCTTTACAAACCGCACCTGAACCAAATCATGATTGTTATTACAATGAATGGAATGCTTTTTTGTACATACAGGTTACCAAGTGTAGATCACAATGTGGAGATATCAAAAAAAGAGGCCTCTACATCAGTGGTTCCCAACCTTTTGTAGTCTGAGGCCACAGTCCATTCACCAATCCCCAGTTCTAAACGTATAAAACTATTGATTAGATTTTGTATATTCATAAATAATATTGGAAAAGACGTGCAAACTGCACCTTTATGCAGATGATACTGTGATATATTCAGTTGCCTCTTCACTGAACCAAGCCATGAATGACCTTCAGTTAGCCTTTCAACAGCTACAAGTTTCCGAACGTGGCCTTAAGTTAGTGCTAAATACTAAGAAAACCAAATTTATGACGTTTTCAAGGTCTCGTTCCCAATCCCCAGAAAATATAACTATTAACGCATTAAGTGGGGACTTAATTGAAAATGTTTCATCATATAAGTAATTAGGTTTTTGGCTGGACAACAAACTTTCTTTCAAAGTTCATGTTGAAAAGCTTGTAAAAAAGCTGAAACTAAGGCTGAGGTTTTATTTTAGAAATAAAACTTGTTTTAAGATGTCAGCCAGAAAAACACTTGTGCAGGCTACTTTTTTAAGTGTTTTGGACTATGGTGATGTTGTCTACATGCATGCTGCCTCTAGTACTCTCCACCATTTAGATTCTGTGTAACATAGTGCTCAGCGCTTTTTAACTAACTCTTACTCCCGTACTCATCCTTGTACGCTGTATGAACTGGTAGGCTGGCCGTCACTAAGTCTACGTAGACAACTTCATTTGTATATTTTTCTATACAAGGCCATGTTGGGTAAACTGCCGGTATATTTAGGTTATCTCCTGAAGCTGAATTCTAGCCGTTTTCATCTCCGTGCCACCAGGTGGCGATCTTACCAGGTTCCAAGGGTTTTTACTGAGCTGGGGAAAAAAGCCTACTCTTACTTTGCTCCGTGTCTTGGGATATCTTGCAAAACTTGCTCCATCTAAATGATCTAGTCCCATTAAATGAATTTAAGGCCATGTTAAAATGCAATGTAACTCAAAATTGTAACTGCCACATGTGACCTGTTCCTTTCCCCTATGTGTGATTTTGTCTATGCTTTATTTCAGTTTATCTTGTAACTGGTGTGCCGTCTTGGCTAGGTCTCCCTCAAAAAAGAGATGTCAATCTCAAGGGACTTCCTGTTTAAATAGGGTAAAATAAAATTGTTTAAAAGCGGATATTGTTAAATATCTCATACATCTGAACTCTCAATCTAACGGTCGGTTTGGTCAGCAACCCTACTAATACTAGCCTATTGGGCTACTACTAGAGCTGGGCAATATATCGATATTACATTGATATTGTTACACGAGTCTAGATATCTTCTAAGATCTTGGATATTGTAATATCGTAATATGACATAAGTGTTGTTTTTTCATTGTATTCATATTTTGTGAAAGCACCAAAAGTCAACACTACAATATTGTTGTGGTAACGCTATCGAGGTTTTTGGTCGAAAATATTGTGATATTAGATTTTCTGCATATTGCCCAGCCCTAGCTACTACTAATGAGAATGAAGCTGAAGGACCATTTAGCCATTAACGTTACTTTTAGCTTTTAACTATTTCAACCAATCACCCAGTACTTATAACGTATCATTTGAGCTGTTTAGCCATTACTTGGAGCATTTTACAGTATTTCTACCGTTCATTCATTACTTTTAGCTCCCTGTCTAACCTTCTGTGCTTGCCTGCTAACTAGTATTTTCTTACATAACTGCAGCATGTAGTGCTTAGGTGTAACAGTTGACTTAATGTTGAAATTGGGATATATATCTTTTTTTATCAAATTATCATTTCAAAATGTTCAAATTACAGTAGTTGGGTAAAATCTGTCTATGTATCCTCTGGCAACTCCGGAAGTACACCCTGGGGTACAAGTACCCCTTGTTGGAATAATTGATCTACTTTACAAACTAGGGCTGACAGATTGATCGTTTTTAAATTGAAATCGCAATTTTGTGAAAGCCACGATTAATACAATAGGCGATATTAAGTTAAATATTTGGGGGAACATTTAGTTTAACATAATTTTTCCCTAATTTTATTATTTTCTTTCTAAGGAGATTACATAAAAATTATTTATAGGGAAATTCATGTGTAGGTTACTTGCATAAAGAGCAGTTTTGATGGTGTCTCTTGTAAAAATGCTCCATGACAGGTTTTATCTGTTCCTTAAGTCGGGGGAAATGTATGTTTTGGAAGGCTGCGAGGTGTCAGCCATGTCTCTGACCTGGTCCTGTATGGACATGACCGGGTTGTTCTTGGTGGTGTTGATGTGAAGGACGTGGTAGTGGTTCTTCCCGCACAGGTCGTAGGCGATGTTGGTGAAGGAAGTGCTGGCCGTTTTGGGCACGCGGTTGTAGATGATGACGATGTCATCTTGGCCCTCGGACAGCGACGAGGCCGACGAGTCCCGTTCCCGCAGGCCGTCCTGCGTGTGCCGCTGCTCGATCTCTCGCACCTCGTGTCTGGCGATGGCTCGTTCTGGAGGGACGACAGGAAGTGGGACACAGGCAAGTGGTGAGCAAAAATGTCCTTCAGCAACTTCCTCGTTATAGACTATTCACACAAAAAAATAAACATTCTAAATGGCCCAAGTGTATATGTTAACGACATCATCTGACCCCTTTATAAAAATAGCCAGGAAGTATTACGTACTGGTAAATACTGCTTAGTATAGACAGGCAGCAAGAAAGAAAAATATGAGGCGTTGAACATGCATAAACACTACCATCTCCAACCTCCCAGATCTTTGTTAAGGTATGGGTCAATGCTTGACATGTCTCATAACTCATGTTCAAATAGCACTCAGCTGATAGCATGTTTGACATCTCTGCTATAAATCTAGAATTTAATTATAACCTGATCCACTTAACATGAGCTAACCTTTAAAGTTATTACTCCATCCTTGTCAGAAGTATCATCGCTGTACGAGAGACTAAACTGAAACTTCATTAAAAACGGATTTCCATTTCATTCAAGCAGTCTCTTTTAAGAGCATATAGCAAAAAAAAGGAAGAAAACAAAATACCTTTCCTGCTTCACACCAATGATCAAGAACAATGTCAAACAGGAATAGTAGTTAATCATTCTGTGAGCAGCCTATTTCACGCTGTGGTACCACCTCTCTTGTTCGCTAATCAGTTTCCACTTTAATATCAGTCCCCTACTTTAATTTCACTCTCCTTATTTAAATGCAGAGTGAAGTGTCTTGTTGCTCCCATTTTGGATCAAATAAATGTACCAGTCATATGGCCAAGTCCAACTTTGTGTGGTTCTGCCAGACTCTAGATAGATAGTGTGAATTGATTTCTTCAACCTAGTTTCTATTTCTTGTAAGCATCATGTAACGACGGTGAAAGGGTGAAGGGTGAGAGGTGACGGGCTGAGGGTCAGGGGTTGCTAGTTAGACGGTAAGGCCAGGTATTTGATAGCTGACTGGACTTTAACAGGACATCAATACACTATAAATGATGAGGGCGGAGGTATCTCAATGCAAACACTGCACTAAGCGGCAGAAAAGCCAGACCTCAGCGTCTCGGCGTGAAAAGATTCAACACAAAGAAGCCCGGGCCTTTGTTACCCTCTGGCTTTTTTTGTGTCTGAATTTGCCTCAGACTGTCTGGTGTTGACAGTGCCTCAGGGTGCTTCGTAGGAAGTATGGAGCAAGAAGAAGAAGGGTGCTTGTGTGTGTGTGTGTGTGTGTGTGTGTGTGTGT
>NC_048418.1:20998543-21023053 GCF_013103735.1 Etheostoma cragini | reverse complement strand
ACACACACACACACACACACACACACACACACACACACGCACACACACACACAAAAATACTCTCACTGCTGCCTCTCTTACACCCTCCTGAGCAGCTGTTAATGTTCCACTCATCAAGGCTGGATCTGGTTACGGACAGAGGCGTGCCGCTTCCGCACGCTCGCAACTGCTGCTCTGGGCCGATAGCGTGGAGACGTGCCAGGTGGCTGAAATGGCTGAAAGCTGTCAGCATGCAGGACAACTGTGATGGAGACATTCATTCACATGTCCTTCCAAAGCACGCCTTAGCCAACAACAACAGCAATAACAGTTGCTATGCTAGAGCGTTATTGCTTGGGCTCAAATGTCCTTTTAGGGTTTGTTTTTTATGATGGTGTACATTAAAAGGAGACAGAGAAAGACAGTGGTATTTAAAAAAATACAGCCGAAGTACAGCCGTGACAACACAAGTCATAACCATAAGGTCTCTTTAGTCTGATGTGTAGTACCAGGTGTACGCTTTACTTAAATGGCTGTTTTCTCAATCAGCTTCTTACTACGAGTGATGGGGTCTTCCAGAAAGACGTTTTCTGCCAAAGTTAAAATTGCTGTGTTTATTTCACATCATGCAAGATTCCTCTAATCATGTTTTTATCCGTGCTATTCTCACTGGGTTCAGTCTGAAAAAGGGGATGTCATGTACCTCCATGCACCAGTCAGTATTTGGCAACATTTGAATCTAAACATGTTATGGGGTTCCTTGTGTTGTCAATCAAATCTCATCAAACCACTCCCACAGTCCTGATGAAGCAGTTTAGTTCAGTTGGTGCTGAAACTCTTGATAACGAATCCTTGAATAGGTTTTCTACCTTACTTTAAAATCAATATTTATATATTGTAAATGGGTCAAATTACTTTGTGTAGTGTAAAAGATTTGGCTCATAGTAAAAATACTACAGAAAATGACTTAAGTTCTCCTCAGCTCTATGGGCCATTTTAGTGTCTTTCAGCTCATTGTTGTCATTGTCGTCATACCTTCACGCATCTCCATATTTCATCATTTAAATTTTTTTTAATAAATCAATGCTATTGATCACCCTCTGCGTCTGTGTATTTTCTTTTTCAAATATTTAAACAGTGAGGAGGAGATTTTGCCTGACCTCGTCTGTGGTAGATAGCTCAATATGTGTATTATATATTGTTTTTGGAATTAACGGTTTTGGACATACGTTTGATATTATTGTTCATTCTTATGGCTTTCAAAAGTGTTGTTTCCAGCAGCAGCAACACACACCTGTTTTTAGTAAAGAGCTGCGATGAACCCACTGTACGACATTTACTCAGGTGCAAACAGCAGGCAGACACAGTAAGCAACTAGCTGGTGAACATAGTGGAGCATTCAGCAGCCAAGCCAGAAAAAAAAAACCTAACCGGTGGCTAACCGTAGCATATGCTAGTGCTAGCATGCTAGCTTGTTCTCAATGACAAAAAACTGCTACAACACGTACTAGTTCACCATAATCTCCAAAAGAACTACTTCCATGTCCATGTTCTGCAGGTATTCCACAAGTGCTCCTGTTCTAGAATTCTTTCAGCTAATCCTGCCTTGTACTGTAAGTTGGAGAAAGAGTTATCTGATGTGATTTTACCTAGCTACTGTGCATGTGTGACTCCCAACAAAGATAGTAAAGAAGTAAGATACCTCACTCTGGAGCTAAAACAAGTGAAATGTCTCACCCTGTAGCTAAAACAGAGACACAAACACACAGGGTCAAAAGATGAGCTGCAGCAATGTGCAGCAACACAATTTCTTTTTTTAACTACTTTTTTTTCAAACTACAGTTATAGTGTGGCAGCTTTGTTGGAAACTAAAGATGTCATATCTGTAAATCTCCAGATAGATTTAACTCAGACTTAATGAAGGGCCCTATTGCGTCAGCCATAGAGCTTTTAAATTCTCAATTTTAGAGGCAGTTTCCCCGATACTCCACAGATTATTACAGACCTTGCGGTCAACAGTTTTTTACTGAACTACTTTCCATTGAGAGAATACTCAACATCTGTGGATAATTATACAGAGTAACTGGAACAGAGTCTCTGGAAAAACACATTACTGTCTTGTTTTTTTATGTGTTAGTTAGTTAATGTGTGAGCACCACAAATTAATTCCCATGCACCTCCGTTGTGCTGACAGTCCAAAGAGCAAGTATCTCATCTCAGGAGAACTAAACCAACAAGCAAGACAAAAGATGGCCAAATGGCTAGATACAATTAGAGATGAATTAGAAAAATATGTTTAATTATGTGACATGACACTTTAAACTCTGTTGCTAAAGACCTAAGCTAGAGTTTTGTCCATTATAGAGATGACGCTATACCAACTTTATATACCCGATACCGATATTTAACTTTGAGGATCTGTCAATACCAGTCCGATACAATCTTTATCCCTGTCTTAAATAACTAAGCGTTTAATAATAGATTTGTGGGCACCCAGATAGCTCAGTGGGTAGAGCGGGTGCCCTTATACAGAGGTTTGCTCCTCGATGCAGCGGGCCCGGGTTCAAATCTGGCCTGCGTCCCTTTGCTGTATGTCTTTCCCCCTCTCTCTCCCCCTTTCACGTCTTCGGCTGTCCTCTCTGACTAATAAAGGGCTAAAACCCCGAAAAAATAACTTAAAAAAAAAAATAGATTTGTATTGATGCTCAAACTTTAAAGCCAATATTTTACTAAGATAGAGGAAAAAATACATAGCCCACAACCTGACTCAGTAATGTAATACTGCGGTTTCTTTTTATTTTAACTTTTTCACACCACATTAAGCAGCATTTCTGATTGTTCAGCATCATTCAAACACGGAAATTGACTTTGTGCAAAGGTTTAAATCTGAGTATTTAGAATAACTCAGCGTAGTGTACCTCCATGGCATACCAAAAATGATGTAGTAGACCATCACTTTAATAACATAAAAATAATAACATTGCAAATATGAAATGTGCGATGTAACCCACTATGGTAGACATGGCATACAACTCTGTTTAACCTGATATCTGCAATGAAATAATATCATGAAAATATTATATAAGGTTAGAAACTAGAGATGTGCTGATCTGGTACTCAGCGGGGATGGCAGAGAGCCAGAACGTGAGTCAGACCTGTCAACATCATGTCAGCTGCATGGAATTATTTCAAGGAGGAAAAAGCAAAACAGCCGAGTGCAAATTATGCATTGAGAGTGTATCGAGGGGTGGCAGATTTCAACACCATGAACTTGAAGAAGCATCACGGAGAAGAATATTTTGAATTCATACAGGCAATGAGTGCCAACAACACTGCTTGAAACAATTCAGAAGCGCGAGAAACTTCCTCCAGACAGCAACAAAGCCAAGCTTTGAGCTGGACTACGCTTAATGGAACATCCAGCCGACATGATGTTGACAGGTCTCACAGGTCTCTCCTTGCAATCCATGCTTCAGGCACATGCTGCTCACCGAACCGTAACCGTTTTTTTGGTTTTTTTACGGCGCGCTGCTCAACATTTAGTGGATCAGTCCAGCAAATTGATCAATTTACCCCCCAGATATCCGATCCAAAATTTTGGCCAGTATCGGACCGATACCAAGTAGATTGGCGCATCTCTAGTCCATTATTAAATTGTTGACATCAGGCCCAAACAGGAAAACATGCATCATCATGTAAGCTTTCTTAATGCTTTGCTATGGCATAAACACACATTTAAGCTTTTGTTTAGCTTAAGCTTGCAGGGAAGGCTGGCAGTGTCTTGGTTTTTTTTCAGAGGAGGTGGAAGAGAGTGAGAAAAGACCGGGGGGCGACTATGTCCCCGACTACAAAATCCTGAACTATGCGACTTGGCCCAGAAACCACTTGTTAAAGACATGGTGTTTTGTGGCATATTTCCAACAACCAACAAGGAGGCAAAGCGGGCACGGAGAGAGTTTCTTAGGCTTTGTATACGCCCTATTCAATGCAAGACTAAACACACTTGGCACAGACCTCTATATCAGAGGGCCACACACACACACACACACACACACACACACACACACACACACACACACACACACACACACACACACACACACACACACACACACACACACACACACACACACACACACACACACACACACACACACACACACACACACACACACACACACACACACACACACACACACACCTCTCCGTTCTGAGGTCATTTAATTAGAGAACAAAAGCCTGAATAACCATGGCCACACAGCAGGCCTCCTTTCATTCCACATTTCCGTCACTTTCCTCCCCTCAAGCCGTCTCTGTGCATTAAAAGCTAATTATGAACCGTGAAGGCAACACAGGTCTTAAACATTGTGACAACTACAAGCCCATTACTCTGAGTCGCATTCATGTTGAGGGACAGGAGGAAGACGGAGCACTGGTAGTTGGAGCATATTTACTGAAGCAATTTCGCGGCTGGTTAGACGGAAACATTTGAAATAATCATTCATATTCGCTGCCAAATCTGCAAAAATGTGACATGCCGTCATGTAGTATTGCTTCCACGTCAGATCTGATGGGATAATAAAAGTGGAGAAGAGAAGATGATCCTTTTTCACGAGCGGCACATAAATCTATCAGCGCGCCGATCCGCCGGTTGGAGCTCTCTCCTTCTGTCTGCTTCCCCCTGAGAGGGTTAGCGCTTCGAACCGAAGCCTTGGTCTAGGGGGGTAATAGAGATAGGCTATCAGCGGCAGACTGAGGTGTACGGCTTGAATGGTTCTGCCCGGATGCCGCTGGATTGCAAAATCAATGAAGGATGACAGGGAGGAGATCTAGGTTGCTGCTGTATAAAAATCAAGTTAGTCTGCTGCTGCTCTTTTTCCCTCATCCCTCTATGTCGACTTGAAAGCACGTGGTTGATTTGTGGTGTCAGGTTTTGGGGGGGGGGGGGCAGTTATGTCAGCACTGCAGCACTCACAAACACTTTGATAAATCGTTCACTCCCGAATTTCAAATCATTCTTATTAGGGTCCAAGTGCCGAATGCGGCGAAGGCCCTATTGAAACTGAAGGAACTCTTCTTTCTTGCTGCAAATGAATCGCCTTTTTTGAAGGCCTTAAAATAGTCAAAAACGTAGCAAAACTGGTGTTCGAATCAATTCTGGTGAGAATTTACGTATTTTAAGGGTTTGGGATTAGGCGCAAAAAAATGGTCAGAATTTTTTTTTAGCCCTGCAGTATGTTTAACGTAGACTCACAAAACTTGGTACACATATGAAGCATGACAAGACGTACAAAAAAAATGTAATTCGAGCTATACCTTAAACCTAACAGGAAATCCGCCATTTTCAATTGAAAGTTCCATATTAGTGTGATTTTGGCCTTTTCCACGTGTCGTACTTTTCGAGATTTCATCCAAATTCAAATTTGGTCTGTGCCATCTTAAAGCTTCCATATTATGCTAATTTTCAGGTTCATAACTGTATTTTGAGGTTGTACCAGAATAGGTTTACGTAGGCCTGCACAATATTGGAAAATCTTACATTGCGATATTTTTCCCCCTGCAATATATATTGCGACATGAAAAAAGAATACTTTTTAAAAGATGACATAAACAGCTCTATTTTTAAATAATAAATCCTTCTCAACTGCTACATAAAAGATACAAATGAAAAAGGATCTTTTCTAATGTGAACCATTCTTTGTTGAACTTTAATGCTTTACAAACACCAAAGCAAGTAAGCTGTGACTAACGTTACTCTTCAGAAGTGATTTTTGAGGGAAATAAGGTGGAAATACGCTGGTTGACTAGCATGACACCATTTTCCTCATTTAATAATCAATCCAGGCTAACGTGAATGACAGTGACTGCATGTTGCTTCCTCTAAATTTCAGGTTTGGGTCGACTAGCGGGGCCAGCTCGTTATTTTGATGTATTGATCAGACCTGCATGTCACGCGCACTAGCAACAAACTGTGTATCCAACTACAATTAAAGGAGTGTAAATGACGTTAGAGCAGAAAGACTTCTGTAGTAGATTAGTGTTACATTTCCAGTTTTGCGGCAGATGGGACAGACGGACCCCTTGGTCTTTTAAGCTAACTATATTAGCTTTAGCCTGGCTGTTAGCAACTTTCTGCTTGTTTCTTTAGGCCAACTACATTAGCTTTAGCCTTGCTTGTAGCAGCTTTCTGCAGGGGGAAATGGCCGGGAGTTGTAATTATGTTGCATTAATCAGCTGATTTAGTTCGTATCTGCAGCGAACATAAAACACTGACTACTGTAGCTTCACTGACTAGCTACCCATCAATACTGTGCGCATCACTGTGTCAGCTGCAGTTGCTGCCTACGGTACTTTTCTACACGCAGAGAGCCTCAATGCCCATAACGAACCCCGTCGGACTGACGTCTCATCCACACCGCTACCTGTCTTAAAGGGGAAGGTTCGGCCGGTATAATCATGTAAAAGGAGAACGGTGAAAGTTTACTTTTCTATCAAGCAGCAAAAAAGAAGCATTAACATCGCAACGTCCTGCGATTCTCTGTGCACATCGTGATGTCGTTGCTAAAACACAATATTGTTCAACCCTAGGTTTAGGTGGTTTGCTTTTCAAAAAACACCAAACTTTGTGCGTTTAGGTCTCTGTTTTAGCTACAGAGTGAGACATCTCACTTGTTTTAGCTACAGAGTGAGGAATCTCACTTTACTTTACTATCTATCTAATCCACTATTTGTTGGGAGTAGCACATGCGCAGTAGCTAGGTAATGAAAACATCGACTAGCTACTGTTTTTCCAACTTTGGTCAGTACAAGGCAGGATAAACTGGGAGACTTCTTCTAAAACAAGGAGCACTTGTGAAATACCTGCAGAACAGAAACATGGAAGTAGTTATTTTGGAGATTATGATGAACTAGTGTGTGTTGCAGCAGTTATTGAGAACGAGCAATTATGCTAGCGCTAGCATGCTACGGTTAGCCACCTCATCTTGGCTAGTGGCGTAGAAAGCCGTGAAGAGTTTGAAGAGCTCACCTGGAGACTGAAGGCAGAGAAGATTCAGAAACCATATCTCACTAAAAACAGCCTTGATGTTGTTTTTTAAGTTCGTATGCGTGTGGAAGCACCAGAGACACCAAATAACATTAATTATGCGTGCGTGTGATGTATGCACATATGTATGGGTATGTGTGGGATATGCGTATCTCTACATCTCTCATATTTTTAAAATGCTAGCTATCTCATTCATATATTGTATTTTTACATCATTTATTATTGGATTTTTTTTTAGCTGCTGATGGGTTTCTATGTCTGTCCAATGGAATGTAATTTTATTCTATAGTGCACTTTCCGAAGTTTTTTTTTTGGAATGACAATAAAATTAATCTTGAACTTTGAATAACACCCCAAATCCCAGTAAATTGACTGTTTTCATGATATGGGCACTTTAAGATGTTAAAGACAAAAAGTAGTTAAAAGAAAAACTTTTCGTCATCATATTTTGCCATTGGAAGTGGTTGTAACTTGAGTTTACATTGTCCAATTGGCTCGAAACTGTTTAGGATTCATAAGAGTTCAACACTGAGGACAACTACAGGCTGATACTGGCTCAAAGTCATAACAACACCCAGTGGCAACTGGTACGGCCATTGGCGGCCATTTTAAGCATTAATTGATAAACAAAGAAGTTGTAACTTGAGTGTACAATGTCATATCTGCCCCAAATTTCTTTTTTTTTGTTGAAAAATTCAAAAGGGCCAGGCCTGAGGTCATATACAGGCAAAAATTGGCTGTGGGTCATAGCGCCGCTGGCAACAGGAAATCAGCCGTACAAGACAAACATCAACATCATGGAGCAGCGTCAGCCAATAATCACGATGCGCGCAAAGGAGCGAGGGCCCGTTCAACGCTGCTTGCATCTTTAATTCAGTCTTTTGGATCTGTTTAGTAGAGAGAGGATAATCATATAAATCGTGAATACAGTCTGAATGGATGGGTAAAGTCAGGCCTGATTTTACAGAGCAGAACCTGCATTACCATTTGTTATTTAACTGATGATGAGGAATATGAAAATGCTGTGAGAGGAATCTGTTATGCAGCTTTTTACAATGTTGCCGGCAGCTGCGGAGAACGGCGTAGAAAAAGGAGACGGATAAACGAGCGCTTTGTTTGTGAAGGTGTTCAGAACACTCATAACACCTTAAGGGTTTTCAAACGAGCTCAGTATGGGAGCAGGAACAGAGACAAAAACAACCATGCCCACTGGAACAAACTACCTTTAAATTTTAAACTACACACCATTACTTTTTAAACCATATGCAGAAAGATGAGGTGCATTTGAGTTTATGTATAATTGTTTGTGTGGTTTTTGTGAAAAGAAAAAGAGGTAAATTGCTGCAGCGGAGGCATTTTTCCCCACTGGCTCTGCCACACAAGTATGAAACTGACTGCTCCATGAAAGAAAGGTCTCAGTCTCTCTGCTCTGTCCCTGCACAGTACAGCTGGGGAAAAGAGGGGAGCTGGGAGGGTACGGGGAGAGAAGGAAGAAGAAGGGACATGGACCAGGTCTTAGGTCCAAGCTATTTGATCACTGTCAAATCAGATCTCCGCAGGGTAAATCCAGATAGCTAGCTAGACTATCTGTCCAATCAGAGTTTTCTGTAGCACAAAAACAACCTTTGAATTACGGCTGCACAATTAATCGAATTTTAATCAAAATCTAGATTTAGACTTCCCACGATCAAATTTGCGTGATCGACTGATTATTTTTTTTAAAGAGTCATTTCCTAGAACGCTCCGGGTTTTTTGCAAAGCCAATCTACCGCTACTACCGTCTGATCCTGAGCCAGTCCGAGTAGTTCACTGAACCCCGTGCATTTTAGTTTCAAGATGTAGACAGTCCCAGAGGACAGAGTAGCGTGAGGAAAACTCAACAGATAGCAGTCGGTAATACGTCGGTCTTGAGGTTTACCAGTTTACCAGTAAACGCAACATTTTGTTCCGTGTGTGTTGTTTTTCAGACAACAGCAGTGACCAGTGCTAGTCGGTGCTAGTAACGTCTGTTAGCTCCTCTAGGACGCACCGGTGCTTAAGCACCTACATAATTATGTCCTCGCATCCGCTGCAATGCTTTTTATATGGATATGATTTAATTTTGCTTTATATGACCCATTTTGTCTGTAAAGCCGTGCCTGTGTTGGATCTTTCTACGCTCTCTCGTCTTACTCTCCGCGCCCCGCCACACAGCGGCCGCCGGTCCACACTTCTGACATTTGTCTACAGTTTTAATTGTTATTAACACAGCTGTATATTGTTAAATATGAGGGGCAAACCTGTATTTGTACCAGTGTTTCCGCGGGTAACTCTGCTATCGTGGCCGCTACGACGAAGAACACAGGAGAAGTTATTGAATGCAACTAACTTCAGTTGGTAATAGCGTGGGAGACGGAGCTGCTGGACCTGAGCCAGAGATGTGACCCATGGCTAGAATATCATAGTTCATAAAAATGCAGCGCAGTGACGATACTGACGTTTCATACACACGACGTGTGTCTCCGCCGTTCGACCCGTGCTGGACCCGTTCATAATGAGTAAGCCGTCTCTCTGTGAGTGCGTCCATCACACTCCCTCTCGCAGTTATAAATAGCCTACTTGATTATAACATTTGTGGACTGATTAAAATCAACAAATAATCGTGAGAATAATCGCAATCAAAATTTTGATCAAATTAATCGTGATTATCATTTTGGCCATAATCGTGCAGCCCTACTTTGAATGTACACATGTTCCACCAAAACAAGTTCCTTTCCAAGGCTATTTTGAAACAGGCACCTCCGTCCGGCGCTTAGCGCCGGCCAAGAAGATTGTTACTGGTTTAAAGAAATGCCAGTAAACCATAGCACGTTTTTCTCCCATCCCACAATGCTGTGTGTACTAGGTTCCATTGAGCGCTCTGTGCATTTAATATGTATCCTGTCAACTCGCATTAAATATAGTGCACACAGCAGACTGTATGTGGCAGCCTCATTAGTTAAACATGGAGATGGAATAACACACCATGAAATAACAATATACACGTAACGTGCTGTTAGGTTATGAGCCGGATTTCCACCTCCAATGGCAGGTGCGCGATGGAGGTGCTCCATCCTCCGGATCTCAGCACAAACAAACCACGTGAAGGTTGTGTTGTGTATCCTAAAAAGCTTGGAAATAGAAAAGAAGTAGCATGCCGAAAACAAGTGTGTTTTTGTCAGAGTATGCCGACAAAGCATTCCTCAGATACAGAGAAGAGACAGAACTGTGCCTTGGCAGTGCTGACAGACAACACTGTGCAGACAGTTTAAAGTGGTTAAGTGGTTTGGGCTATGGGTCTCGAGACCACAGTTACTCCATTGAGTGTCATTGAGGAGGAAGATGTTAACACTAGAAACTTCAGAAAAGACCCCCTTTTTTTTCCTTCTTTTTTTTTAGTTAACGGACTCTAAAAGTGTACAGCAGCTGAGGATGGGTGTTTATTGCTCTGCGGAGTTTCTGAACTACGGATGACAAACAAGCTGTTCAGCTAAACTTGAGCGTATATTAAAACAAGATCCAGCCACATGTGGCCCATTTAGAATTCCTAGTTAAAATGCAAGCCTTGTCCCGACAGTAATGAGAACAACCTAGGATGGATGGAGATTATAATTGTCATGGTTCCACCTGCCACCTCCCCTGATATGTCTTTTGTGCGATCGAAGGCGGTGGTGTAGCCTGACAGGTGAGCCAATAATGTCTGGGGAAACAGAAAAAGTTAAGGGGGCCACGTTCTGTCTGCTTCATTAGAAACAGACAGTTAGATGAGATTATGGAGCAATTTACACAGATGGCAGATCCCATCATTGCATTGGCTTGTTAAGTAAAGGCAGGTCTGACAGGATGCGAAGTAGGGAGGGTGGGGGGGGGGGGGGGGGGGGGGGGGGGGGGGGGGCAGATCTCATCTTGGCACAGAGTGTCAATGACTAAGCAGTGGGAATTAGCCAAGATTTTCATAGAACTTTTGTGCTTCAAAGATTATCTTCTGGCTTTTTTTGACAGAACAGATAGGTGAGAAAGGGAAGACATGCAGGATTTGTCACAGGTCGGATTTGAACACTGGATCTCTGCATCCTGGCATAAACCTCTAAGTATGTGTGTGCCTGCTCTACCCACCGATCCAACCCAGCCACGCACCTTTTATGCTTTAAAGGAAGAGCCACCCAATGCCTTTGTGAGAGGAACCACAGAAGAAATGTCTCTGTTGCCACTAAATGTTCACAGCCTCACAAACACCGCAGCCAGATCTGTGAGAGCGTGAAGTTGAAGAAACTTGCACAGATTACAATCGCTGAATGCATGTAGATAAACACTGCAAGACAACGGTCAGTGTTTCCCAGACTCTTCATATCCTAATATAACAACAAACAATGTTTGCATTACAGCGCAGATCAGGTTGCGACACAGAAACAGATATCTGATGTTCCCCTTCCCTCAATGTCTCTCGGCCCTGAAACAGATAATTAATAATGCACACATGGGAGTCCGGGGAGAGCTCCACACTCTATTAAGACGGTGCAGACGACAGCTATTCATAGTTTTAATGATGAGTGGGAGAGACAGGTGAACACCGCAGAGAATCTGTCCCACACAGAAACGTGCTACAGAGTGTTACAGAGAGGCGTTATCCAGATCATCTATGCGACGAAACCAGTGCTTCTTGTTATCACTTTATCTCTGCAGCCTTATCTGTGTGTCTTTCATCTCTTAGTTTGCTGCGTCTTTTCTTTCATCTCATTATATTTAGCATCTGCAGGCTATCTACCCAGTGAGGATGTTGCACCATGTTTGCCATCGGGATAAATGCGGTAAAATGAGCAGGCCCCACTTTAACTCTAGTCTCTAGATACTATGGTATAATTGGTATAAATATTATTCTGATGTCACTACAGTATGTGGAATTGATCTCTGTGTGTGTACAGCCACACGAGGCTGTATATACACATCTTTCTAACGCTGGGTTTCCACAGGCAGCTGAAATAAAGGCAGAGTGGAGTGATTTAGTTCATTCCCTATGAGAACAGCGTTATTAGCAAATTGCCTGGATGTTCACCCCCTCTCCCAAAGTTGAGTCCAGAGCCAACTTTTGCAGAGCGGCAGCCAATAAGAGGGCAGACTCGCAAACGTGCCACAGATATACTCTCCTGTGTACACACACATGCTATATCTAAAATTACGAGCAAGTGAAAAGATCCTGATTTCCCTATGGCTTACTTCATATGTCTCTATATGACTAGTACATGGATGTTGACATCTAGCGTGGCAAAAGGTTGCCCGGGCAGTGGGTATTCCTGGTGAGTTTTTATGTAGATTTCTTTTCGTAGAAGAGTAACATCGTAGTAACATTAGCATTGTAGCAGCAATGACGACTAGCTGGTTGCTAGCAGTACATAATGTTATGTGAACTAAACTATACACAACTTTTAAAGCAGCAAAGTGTGTGACAGGAGTAAAAACAAACAAACTTACCAAATAGTTTGTGATAGGCCCGATTGACAGATACGTATCAACACCAACAAAAAAAAGTGTGCAAAATGTGTAAACCATCGGCATCATGTTGTCATCACACAATTTTGTTTGGAGTCTGCTGCACGTCCCAGCTACAGCGGAGTTGCAGTTTAAAAAAGCAGCCTGTGCAAACCCAACGTTAAGGTGGTGCTAAAACAATCCCCTCACCGTGCAAAATCTTATTTCTGTCTTTCACAGTGTGTTTGATTTACCCTCTAAAATCTCGTTTGCAGTCCAAGCAACATAAGATAAGAGAAGCTCTAAAATGATAAGGATATGTTTTTATTGTATATGCTCGCTGAAACATTAAAAAAGGAACTCCACCAAATTTGACACACAAAAGTCTGTTGCAGAACTTGGAGAAATACTACCGCATATTCAAAGGTTATGGGTTAACAGTTATAGGTATAAAGCCTTTTGTGGCTCCAGCAGGAAGTAATGTATTGGGTCAGTGGCAGTTGGGGCTGAAGTTCCAGCTGGGGAGAGCTCTAGCCTGACCGGGCTCCTCTCCTTAACCTGTCTCTCTTAGTTATGCTGTTGCAGTTCTAGACTGCCGGGGGATTTACTTTCCTTCCTTCGGAGCCGAGCTGCACACATGTTCTGTGATTTGGGCCTCGGGCCACTCCGTAGTTTGGAAAATCCAGAAGGGTAGATTCTGAATCGGATCTGCTAGAATTGTCAATGTAGTTGGGTTTAAGCATGGGGAGTGGGGACTGGTTAGGTAGGCCAATCAGAGGGAGAATAAGGCGGAATGAGGCAGGCCATGAGGCACAATTTAGACGTCCAGTTGTCTAGCTAGCGGATCCGATCTAGCATCAACCATCCGGAAGTGGTGCCGCTGTAAAATTGTGGAGTGCTAACGGAAACAAAGCTCCACCAATGGCAGAAATGGGGAACGAGAAGGGTCTTTTGGCAAGTTAAGTTTCAAAGCCCTCCCCGATGGCTCCCTCGACTGATGTTGATGCAAATTGAGTTATTGACAGCCCTAGTTAATGTTATGCATGTAAATAAAAAGCACTATCCAATCACTTTAAGTTAAATAGCCAACTAATTAGAAGACATTACCATGGGCTCTTGGAAATGGTGGAAGGCATTTTCACTGCTTTCAAATATGCTAAAAGATGAATGGGTTTGTCCCAAAAGTAACTGACTATTCAATGTCTAAAATAATTGTTAGTTACACATCTAAGGAGTAAAGATATTAATATAGAAACATTATTTTGATGGTTGTGCAAATCTGAATTAGAAGCTTTATAAACTGTTTTTCCTTTTTTTTTTTTTTAAACAACGGGGCCAAATGCCCGTAATTAGTGTTTGATCAATCATGTGTGCAGAAAAAGAAAAAGCGACACAGACACATACGTAAATCGCCCCCCCCCCACACACACACAAGTTTGTCATGTACTTGTTTGCATTTTGTCTAATGAACGTTCCAGTACAGTGAGGAACGGTAACGAGACCCATGCAAAGAGACAAGAAAGAAGACAGAAAGAAAGAGGAAAGGAGGAACAGACGGGGAGCAAAGAGTTCGAGAAGCCTGACAAGGAGAGGAGGGGAAACATGTTGTAAAAGGGTTGTAGCAGCACATTAACAGTTGGTCCCCGAGGACGGCTGGTGTTACACAAGTGAAACAAGATAAAGGCAGCTTTAAGACAACTTGGAAACTAATAGAAGCAAAGTTGAACCAGGGGCTAAGGAAGAAGAAGAGCAGCCCCACCTTTTTTCCTTCTTTATCCTTCTAATTAAACTGGTTGTAAGAATGCCAAAGGCATGCTTTCTTTGTTCCTATTTTTTAGTAGGGCCTTATGATTTTTCACAAGCTAGGGCTTTAAATATGTCTGTGTTGCAATGAAAATGAAATCATCTTTCATTTTACCCCTTCCTCCCTCTACACCGCTACACTTACTCCCCCGCCTCCTTTGATGGCACCTTCTTTCCCCAGACGGAGGCGAACATTCTTCTTTCAGGAGCTCATCCAATGGGGTTAGTAAACCACAAAAGGGATCGGAATATCACAAAAGGAGACTCCGCACACAAATAATAATAAAAACTAAAAAAATTGTTTACAACTATTGATCCAGAAGGAGCTGGTTGAGAATACTGTCATGAGTTATTATCATGAGAGAGGTGTATTAGCCGCTCCCCCTGCCAGAAGAGGAGCTGAGTGGTGTCGGAAAGAAAGAGAAACACCGCTCCTTTTGCATTTTTCTCTCTTCTCTGAGAAAGAGAGAAAAATGACAACCAAAGGTTCCATTATCTGTCTAAAACCTCTGGCTGGGCGATATTGAGAAAATCATTATTAACATATTTCTTTACCAACTACCTCAATATCGATAATCACAACAATATTCTAGTCTTGACTATTGGTGCTTTCACAAAATATTTACACAATGAGATTTTTGATAAATGATCATAAGTAATGTGGATATAATGGCTAAGTGGGTAAAGGCAAATAATAAAACAGTTACAACAGTCTGGTAAGGTCATACAATTACATAACTTTACTGTAATGCAGCCTTTAAAATCAGGAAAAGACAACACTATCGCCATGTTACAATATCCAAAATCTAAGATCGTCTAATCTCATATCATGATATTGACATAATATCAATATATTGCCCGGGCTCTACTAAAACCCCACAAGTTCTTGCATAGGCACCATAATGGGTGAGCCTTGGAGAGTCTAAATTTGATCTTGTAGCTTTTACTATCATTAAAATAGTACGGAGAATGAAAAACAAGATTTCTGAGACCGCACAGAGGATAAAAAGCACATCTGCAGCCCAGCAATCAGGACCAGGAGAATGTTCACTCTGCAGCACCTCTGCAGGACTGTCTGTCTGTTGACCCTCGTCTGATTTATCACTTCAATGAAATAATAACTCATCAGCCATCAAAACGAGCTCCACTTGTCCCCCTCAAGTTCATGTGACATAATCCGGCCTGCAGGGATTCGGTGCCAAATGTTTGACGGCCATTTCTTCGACTTGAACGGACACCTCTGCCACAGGAGGAAATGAAGACAGACACGAGGCTGCGGGGAGGCGGAAGTGTGTTTGTGTGAAGTGGTGAGGAGGGACTATTGGGGAAGAGGCCAGTTAAGGGGAGTGATGGGTGCGCGTTGGGAGCGTGGGGTGTTCTTCTAGAACGGCCTCCAATTACATACAGGGTGCGAAACTGTCCATAACACCCCGATTAGCCTGTCTGTCATCGTGCTACGGCAGCAAACGCCGTGCTGGCTCGGGTTGCTGCCGCGCAGGCCACTTTGCAGGGAACACATTCCCTGTCAGGGGCCATAAATCCTCTGCCCCAATCAAAGCCTGCTTCCAACAATACAGCCAAAAGCCCAGCACGTCCATTAGCACTCAGCCTCCCATCCTCCCACAACACATCCATCCCAGACACCTACGCCAGTCTCTGCCGTGGGCTCCCCTCCATTAGCTGCTCACACGGCATGTTTCAGAGAGTGACTGAGCAGGCCGATCCAGGCGATAGACGCTACCGGCTGTTTGTGGTAGCAGATGCCAACGTGCACCATACAAGCGAAAGCAAATGAGTCATTCACCCTTCATAACCCTCAGGGAAGCTAAAAAACAGAGATTGGAGGTGCCAGGGGAGTTCAAGAGGGAATCCGAGTGCCAGGTCCACAGAAGGGATAAGATCACAGCGAGAGGAAGAAATGCTGGAGGAGGGTGAGGTTTGCATCCGGAGCTGTGGCACAGACAAAGGGACTCCGTCTAGCTGAGTGCTACCGGTGTGTCATCAATTAGCCATCATTTGGCGCGTGGCTTCTTCGAGCGAAACACTTGACAAATGTGTAGGAGTGAAAAGGAGTCAGGTAGATAGGGCCGTCCAAATTGACCAAAAATGATGTTTGAATATTCATTCTGAAACACCAAAGAGGTTTGAATATATTTGAATATCTACTTTTTGCGCATTATGAGCAAAACATAAGCATCAACCAACGCACTGGTATGAACTTCAGCCTTACGTAGGCTACGGAGAAAGCTCATCGCTGAGCCTCTGCAGAACCACAAATCACGCTTCATATCTGTGCGTTAGTGTGTGTGTTGATCTCTTTGAGAGAATGGCAGGGCCGGCGTGCGCGTGGAGAGTGTGTGGTGTATGGCAAGTGAGAGAGTGACGGTGATTAGCTCCGAAACTGAGCTAATCCGGTCTCCCCGGAGCTTTCTGACCACGTTGGGAAATCTGTAGCAGGAGGAGTTAACCCTCTCCCCGACGTCAAGTTGTTTATGGAGAAGGAGAACCAGGAAATGAGTTGGGGAATGCAACGCTACCAAGCCACGGCCGAGCAACGAGCGTCGCCGTTATGTGTAACATTTTGGAGAGCTGCACGTCAGGCTACAACGTAGGGTCAGTGTCTCCATGTAACCACGTACGTAGCCATGGTGTAGATTTAATGTAGAAGCATAACTCACGCTTTAGGCAGCAGTGGCCCAGGCCCACAAACAATGGCACAAGGCAGGTAAAATTCAAGTATACATTTTCATAAATATATACACACACAAACAAATGTAGAATACTCGATGAAAGCCCTATAAGATTCCTGATGCCTGACCAGCATTGCTTGACCAACGTCGTGACTTGACCAATATCCTTTTTAAGAGCACATTCCAGATCAGATCTCCAGGGGCCCGCGGCAGCGGAGTTAGTGTGAGCCTGGGCTTGAGGCTGCGAATGCCTGGCATGACAATCAAAGTCCAATTCAAAGCCCGGCGGCGACAAATTGGGCTGCGGCGACAAATGAATGCTTAAAAGTCTTGCGTCACCTCTTCGAACACATTGACAATGAGCGCATGCTTCTCTGTCCTCCTACTGCATTCAACAGCATCTCTCTTCTCTCTCAGAGCTCATCACAGAGCCGCTTGTGTCTGGAAATGAATATCACCACGCAACAGATGGAAATTGAATTCCTTTAAATCGGGCTGAATAACGGCCAGCACATAATAGGCGATGATGCTGGGAGGGAGAAAAAAAAAAACATCTGTCCCGCTGGGTGACACATGCAGCCCTCACACGACCTACAGGCCACTGAGGTGAAGAGGTTGTTTGCTACAGTTACAAGGGCCATGAGAAGACAGTTTTATACACAACGTTTGTATTTACGCAGCTCTTAACATACCATAGATGCCTTCTAAAATGAACCTCCTACCACGGGTGGGAAATTAAAAAAAAAAAAAAAAATTATAAATGAAATTAATTAGAAAAATAAAATTAGAAAATGGTATTTTTTTTTTGCAACGATTTTCTTCTTTTCCCTAAAATCAATATCTTTTAAAGAATATTTTTTAGGGCTTTCCCTTTGAACCTGGACCGCTGCAAAGGACTCATCCTACATGGGGCACACGCAACAATCAGTGCCAAATGAATATGCACATGCAGAAGATTAACAGAAAATCATGCAAGTCACGCAGATATCACATGATCCCCTCCATTAAGATATTTACCTTTTTTACAACTTGTACTAACAGGGCACTAATTCTAAGACAATGAACACTCTTTGACTTTGACTTTGACAATTATTTTTCAGTTCTTTTTAAGAACCAGAAACCCCTTCTGGTTGATTGACGACTTTTTTGACCGGTTGAGAAAATCTCGTCACCGCTGAATTCAGGCATTCGTCTCCTTTTATATATCAAACATTACGCAGGACTGTCAGTGTTCGACTTCAGAGTAATAGCATGATATTGCTTCAAGGTGAGTGTCTGAAATTGACAGAGAAGGAGTTAATGGCAACCCTGACAGGGAAAGTGGCCCTGAATCCCTGTTTGTGGCTCTCCATTAAAAGAAATATGATTTCCACCCATTCATCCCTGCACAGTAGTCTGCGTTACTGACCCGGGCGGCAGCATTGCTGGCGAGCAGGCGGACAGAAATTCTGTCAGAATAATAGATTAGGCCCACAGCAGGACACACGGCATCGTGGCATGATTGTGAAGCAGGAAACTTCTCAGTGAAACCTTGGGACGGCGATTAGCTTGGAAGCAAATCCCAGCTTGTCTGCTCTGTGGGAGGCGTCTAATGCAGGAAAGGATTCTACCAGCATGGCAGGCAATAGCATCCCACACTGGGAGGAGAGGGCGCCGGCCATTCCAACCCGCATGAAGTTAATGGGGAACACGTCAGGTGTTCCTACCATTATATATGTGCAGCGCATTAACTGAATGAAATAAAAAACTAGAGACCATCTTGAGATTGGATCACACTAAATCAGGCCAGAGGCGTAAAGTGTGGTGTAGTGTTCCCTAATTCCTACCCCCCCATATGCGCCACCCTTGGGCGGATCTAACCCGTCTTCGAACTTGGCTTTCGTTTGATCTCACTACACACCTGTAAAGTTTCATGTCTGTATCCATCTCGCACAGGTATGATGCTATCACAATGGTGAAAACAACCACGTTTTGCTGTCATTAATCTGCGTGTTGTGGCGAGGAGCACGCACGCACACACACATACATCTACAGTGTGTGTGTGTATATTATATATATATATATATATATATATATATATATATATATATATAGCCTAGCCTTACACACACTTAAGACGCTTTTTCCGAGTTGACGACAGCTTGAGTAAAAAGTAGGAAAGCAATATTTCCACCTGCTATGTCTGCAGTTGTTGTTTTAGGCAGCCACAGTGTACAAAAGCTGACTGTATGTAGCCTAGCGGTTTATCTTAATTTGCCAAGAAAATCTTAACATTTTTCAAATTCATGTAAATTCAGCTACTGGCTGAGACGGCCGCCCTGTTTTTACAAATAAATATTGTTATGATAAAAACATGACTCAGGAAGGTGACGTAGCGCCGTTTTCATCACGTAAAGAGACCTTCATGGAGATGTGATTTGGGTTTGGACACCACTTGTGTACACCGCTGGGTATTGTTGCACAGATGGATGTGCAGCAAGCGTACCTGGTAATGTGAGTGGCCCTGTGCCTGTCAGCGTGGTGACTGTGAAAGCTTCAGTCACAACTATTTGACAATGCAGCACATAATTCAGAGCTCCAGTATACAGACGTCTGCTCAGTCCAGTCATCCATCAGAGCACTTTCTGCCAAGTCAACAGATTCTCGTGGTGGTGGGCAGTCGGGGGAAAGGCCTCTCAGGTTTTGTTTCAGCATATCGGGAGTGTGAGTGTGTGTGTTAAAGTATATCCCTTTACATCACCAGCAAACCATGCAATATATACCCCCTAACTGTTCCAGCATGTGGAAACTCAGCGTGGACACTTAACCCTTGTCTTCACTTTCGGGACCCTCTTGTTGCCTCGGGTCAAATTGACGCGTGACTTATTTGGGGTTTTAAAAACAATTCTGAAATAAGAATATTACTTCATAATCTATTAACAAATGTTGTCTTTATCTTAATTTCAAATAATTGAGATAACATATGTTTAGGGAATGCATCAGTTTCTACCAGAACACAATTTAAAATGGAACTGTGATTTGTTTTTGTCATAAGGTTATAATTTATGTGAAAAATCTTGGAGAAACATAAGTGGTCATATCCAGAATAATTTTCTGAATTGAGTTAGTAATACATGTTTGGTCACAGAAAATAAGGTAAGGCCATGGATTTCCAGGTAGAAAAAAATGTAACTTGAACAATTTTTCAACTTGTAAAACATTTCAAATGGGTCAATTTGACCCGAATACCATACAAGGGTTAATTCAATTAAGAGGACAATTTTAACTGTTTTAGTTATAATCTTGCCTGGAAACGTTCCAAAACAGCCTCATTACATCTTTGACCCATCTGACAAAGTCTGTCTACTCGTCTGCCTATGAATAAAAACCTTACTTGATTATCAAAATGAGTGCAGGTTAATTTTCTCCCGATCAATGAATCCACTCATCGTGACAGCTGTAACCCCAGTAAACGTGGCATGACATCAACTATCTAAGGCCCAAACTAGCCTTGAATGTTATAAGTTAATTAACCAACTAGACGATCATAAAATGGACATAAAATGACCTGTGATTGGCCAGTCTAAGCTATGCTAAAGATTATTATGGAATTGCTGCCCAACAACGCCAAAAATGAAGTCCCTACCACCACTTTAATCAACTCATTATTGCAACTCCACAACAAGACGACACACACGCACGCACGTATGCACGCACTTATTCTAATTCTAGTTAATTAGACGTCTTCTCATAACTGCGTGAGTCATTACAGACCGTGCTTGAATAACAGCTCCATGGCTCTCCGGTTAGTTTTGTTGCACCTTATAAATACAGAGTTTGGTGACCTCATATTTCCCACCATGGAGACACACGTCTGCCTGAGCAGAGGTCTAATCATCCAGAATGACACCTGTGTGTGTCTGTGCAGGGCCTTTGAAATATGCCATAGTTAAAACGTAACGGGCCCTTTTCACAGCAGCGATTTTCACTTGTCATAGCACAGGTGTTACTAATAAAAGTAACGATTTCTCAGTTCCATTAAGTGTTCCTGTTAGCCATTGGATGAACCAGCATGTCCAATTCATGTACTCTGGAAGTGCCTCACATAAATGGAATTCACTGCAGCCATTTTTTATGTTATTGATTACACCTGTGCTTTTCCAGCGTGTCAACATGTCTGCTATAGAAACGGTCCCTCTCTTCAGTGGCAGGCTCCCACTTCCATCAAACAGTACAAGAGGTGGTGTTTGAACCCCTGCTGGCTGGCGGCAACCTCAGATATGTCTGCACCGCTCTGCTGCTCCTTGAAAAAAAACTCACAGTGGAGGCACCGGAGAGATAATCCTGCAATGTCCCAGATCTTTATTGGGAGTGAGCCCCTGATGGGAGCTCGCAATGAGATTTGAACACAGCGGTGGTCATTGTTTCAATCATAGGAGAGAGTTTGGTAAAGGGGCAGCAGAGGATTTGCAGCAGGGTGGCGTCCCCATGCATGCAGAATATCACTAAAACTTACTTAAAGCAAAAAGAAGGCGGATGTTAGTTCCAAAAGAACTGCAATATACTGTATATTCATCCCTGACCATCCCACCTTTCAGTCTGACTCCAGAACCTCTAGCTTGCATGTCCTACTTCATATAAAGGTCTGGACCGCACTTCAATTGATACTTTTGTATTGCCACACATTGTCCTATATTTTTAAATTAGCTGTTAGCTCTTATCCATCTCAAAAATGTATCTAGTTATGAGTCGAGCTGCACAATTAAATCGCAAATTTATCAAAATATCAATTGGAGTACTGCAATATCAAAATCGCAGGTGGGGCTCAAAATAACCATTCCCTCCAATATCGTGAATCACATCGCAATCGCAATATCAGTCAAAATAATCTCAATTAGATCATTTCTTTATATTTAAAAAAAAGAAGTGAAAAACACCCCAATTCCAAATTTTCAAATTTAAGGATTTGCTGCTTTTTGCATTCCCCCCAAACAATTATGAACTGAATATCTTAGGCTTCTGGACTACTGGTTGTATTCAACAAAGACTCTTATTGGGCTTTGGAAAACTGTGATGAGTAATTTCCAATTTTGATAATGATATAATTCTCAGATTAGTCAATAATGAAAATAACTGTCTGCGGCTCTAAAGTATTAAAAAACACACACTCACTGCCAAGGGGCAACAGGCTGAATACCCTGTTTATCTCACACTGCATTGCACACATAAGGATCAGAAGCAGATACATTACTACAAATACTCGGAATTGTCATGTGAAGTTCAGCACAACTGCATCATTTAACATTCCATAGGTTGTGTGATGAAGCATTTGTGGTGGATGAAGTGCTGCTCTCACAAACGCACAACAATGGTGATGCACAAATACACAGTGACCTAAAGGTGTTCCTGGAGTGTTGTGACGGGATCTGATCGAGCTGCAGCTCCTTAAACTTACCGAGCTTCCCCCGGGACTCCTCCAGCTTCTGGATCTGGTTCTCCAGGAAGAACATGGCCACTGCGAACGCCAGCAGCGCCAGAAGCTGCAACTTGGGCGGCATCATGACTCTGAGCAGCCCCATCAAATCATCCAGAGAGGGATTGGGTCAGTCCATGCTCAGAGAAGGAGCCACTGGAAACACGGAAACACACACACACACACACACACACACACACACACACACACACACGACGTTGATTACAAAGCGGCGGAGTATCTGAGCATGGCCCTTTCTCCCTCTGTGTGTGTGGTTATCTCCCAGTGTTCAAATCCTCTTGTTACCTCAAAAGCGATGTGTTCATGCTCTGCTTGGTTATTTTATCAAGTCAATTCCCAATAGCGGAGCGTCGTAAAGCCCTACAGATTTCTCCACCATGCGAATTGGCCTCTCCGGTGTGTAGGAGCGGTGGTATCGTTACCAGCCGCTGTCGCCTGCGTCCCCCATGTAGCGTTGTCCTCTTGACCCATCCAGTGAGTGTTCACCACCGCACCACGGACAGACTGTATTACTGCCACTTTAGGCTATTGGATGTATCAACAGTCCACCACAAGGCTGAGGCTTTCTATTCGTCAACAAAGTGCCTGTTCAAACCGGATTGGACAATTTTAACTGAGCCGAACTCGGACAGCAGATGTCGCACTTCTTTTTGAACCACGGAGGCCGCAGAGGCGAAGAAGATATTTTTAGTCGATTTTGGTATATGCCAAATCTCAAAAAACATTAAAAATGAAATATAATTCTTTGAAATTAAACAAATAATTATATAACTATTGATACAACTATGAGAAGTATGTTGTATCAGCAACCGTCGAACAGTTTTGGGAAAACAAATGATCAGTTGAGAAGTTCAAGGCTCAGGCGCGATGGGGCAGCCCTCTATGAATACAGGGGTCCTCGGAGCAGATTGGCTAACAAAAGCAGGCTCTAAAATGTCGGGAGAGGTGTATCTCCTGTGGCTTCTCTCGCTTTTACAAACGGTGAGTTTATTAACACTGAAAATGAGCAATTGTTGGCGCAGTCACTATTACTTTATAGGGAACATAACTAAGCGGTTGGCGAAGCTGGCGGCTGTCTAACGTTACGTTTCGTTTTGTGAGCCGCTTCCTGATGAACCCGGGCTTCTAAATGACGTGGCTTATCCTCAAAACATGATGGGGAAGTGAAGTCTCCTCGGTGTCTAGCTAGCTGTGTTTTAGCTTTTAATATTTTGGGCGGACTGTGACATAACATGTCCCTAAAAAAAACTTCGTTTGGAGGTCAACGGCCAGATGGTGACGTTGTTTCCAAGTCGAATAAACAGTCCAGTCAGACCACCTTCTTAAAAAAATGAACTGAAAATAAGAACAGTATGAACACTGTCAAACTCCTTATTGACAATTAGTTGTGAAAACCAAGAAAACCTTGCCATATTAGATTTAGCTGGTGGAAACGACATAATTCTACGTTGTTAGAGCGTCCCGGAAGGACGTCCAGTCCACCAGGCGGTCAGGTAACGTCACAGACCTCGGCATAGTATTCGTTTTTCAACCATAACGGAGACGTCTTGATTCGAGTAAAATATAATGAATGAAAATATATGAATATTCGCTTGCAAGGGATTTTTTAAGAGTTTTAATAAACATTAGAGGACAAAGGTTTCCGGAATCCTGAAAGCGAAGACCAATTAAGTCAAATGTAGGCTACCTAGTAGTCTTTATTAGCTTGCCTGTTAAAGAGGGGGTCCTCTGTTATGCACCGACACCAGGGCATTTCTACTTAATTTTTACATTTGTTCTTTAGCAGTGAAGAGCATTTTTTTTCTTCTTCTTCCTCACCCCATCAGGCTTAGCCGATGATCGATACCGGCTGCCGATATGTGGAGCAGATACTGTTTTTGCTAACTCAATTTATGTCATAAAAATATAAACTCTTCCACACTGGGGTTGGTTTCAGAATCTGCTATTCTTAAAAAAAAAAAAACGATCAGTGGAACTTCGGCAGTCATCTTACATTCATATCCACCTAAATTATGCGTGCAATGTGCATCATATGG